>NW_025797010.1:0-12388 GCF_021613505.1 Equus quagga | reverse complement strand
AAAAATTTAAAAATTTTTAATTTAATATTTTAAAATTTAAATTTTAAATTTAATTCATAATATGGGATTATCAATAGATATAACACACATTTTTTTAAAAACTAATTTTTGATGCTAGGCAATTTTTCTAAATGCAAAGGACTTCTGAGACCTAAATGCTTGAGGACAACTGGCTGAAGCTGTCTCCTTTCATTGAAATGTCCTTTCTTTTTCTTGTTACTGGAATTCTATATGTCCTTTAAAGATCAGATCAAATATTACTCCTATAAAAACCTTCTTAGATCCCACTCCAACACCGTGAGAACGTGCTCCCACCATCTACCATCTATTTAGGTCGTCGTTCAATTCTAGTGTACAGATACAGTGATTTCAGAATTGTTAACCCACGTCCCCATGGGAAACAATTTACCAACCAAAGTATGGAGTGTGTGCACTGTTGCTCTTGCCTTTAGTGTTTCAGACTCCACCCACTTTCAGACTTACCTAGCTTGGCACCTTTCAGGCCCTCCTGTCAGTGAGGCTGTTTCATATATCTGTAAGCCAATTAGATTCTTCTGTCACAGCCTGCATTCCATCCTGGGATCCTTCAACCTCCTAAACATTTTCAAGAGATTGCATGCATTAAAGTTCACTCTTTGTGCTTTAAAGGTTATGGATTTCGACAAATGCATGGTGTCATATACCTGCTGTTATGGTATCACATAGAATAGTTTTACTATCCTAAAAAAATCTCTTGGGATTCCACTATTCAGTACCCTCCCCATGCATACACACACACACACACACACACCACTCACACTCCTGGCAAGTACTAATCTGTTTATTATCTCTATAGTTTTGCTTTTTCCAGAATTTCATATAAATGGGTCAGTATATATCTCCTTCAGACTGGCTTATTTCAGTTAGCCGTACACTTGCATGACTTGACAGCTCATTCTTTTGTGTCTGAATAGTATTCCATTGTGTACCTGTGCCACAGTTTGTTTATTTGTTCACCTATTGAAAAATATCTTGAGTGCCTCTGTTTTTCAGTGATTATCAATAAAACTACTGTAAACATTTCTATATGGGTTTTTGCATAAACACAAATTTTAAAATTAGTTGGGTAAATACCTGTGAGCACAACTGCTGAATCATATGGTGAGACTGTGCTTAGTTTTGTGAGAAACTGCCAAACTGTCTTCTAACGTGGCTGCACCATTTGCACTCCTAACCCCAAAGAATGAGCGCTCCTGCTGATTGCCAGCAATCCTTAGCAGCAATTGATATTGTCAGCTATTTCTTCTCCTATTTTATCCTTTCTCTTAGGTATGTAGTGGTATCTCCATACTTTTCCTATATATGACTACCTTACATTTATATGAGAGTCATAGTTTTAACTTTCTGAAAAGTATTATTTGACAATTTCATTTCTAGCTTCTCTTTGGTCTATAAATCCAACTTTTATTAATGATATGGGAATCAGTCACAATATGCAACTATATGATCTTCTGAAAAGAATATGACTGTATCTATTTGTAGTATGTTGATATATAGCTATTTTTCATCTTAAGTTAATTCAATTAGTAGGTACGTGGATTTAATTAAAAATCAGCAAGGTGATTTGACTTTTCTTTATTTTTCTCTGACATCCACCAATTAGAAGACAGAACAGTGGAGATTAATTCGCTAACCCATTGGTCTTGGTGTATTTTCCTCCAAAGACTTAGAAGAGTACATGTTCTATGAAATGATTGAAGTTCATGTGCCAAGTCACTGCTGATTGAGATACTTGACAGCCACAGAATGAGGAGAGATGCAGTGTGCCAGAGATGGATGCTAAGTTCACTTATTCTCTTTTTTGTTTGTTTGTTTGTTTTTTGATTTTTTGAGGAAGATTAGCCCTGAGCTAACATCTGCTGCCAATCCTCCCCTTTTTGTTGAGGAAGACTGGCCCTGAGCTAACATTCATGCCCATCTTCCTCTGCTTTATATGTGGGATGCCTGCCACAGCATGACTTGCCAAGTGGTGACATGTCTGTACCCGGGATCCTAACCGGCGAACCCCAGGCTACCGAAACGGAACGTGGGCACTTAATCACTGCGCCACTGGGCTGGCCCCCCTAAGTTCACTTATTCTCATATCTCTTTCATTTCAGTTGCTATTTAGGATTTATATAATTTGCTAACAATTTTGAAGGCTTATGGATTAACCTGAATTTCATATAGTTTAATTTACAGTGCAAAACGTCAAGATATCATATGCCTACAAGGAAATGTTTTCAGGCTGATAATTATGGAATTAGGATCAGTAGGGTTTCAGATGGAGAGTGGTTGGGGTACAAATGTTATTGGGGGAAAAGGAAGAAGCCAATGTGAGACTGGGGGCAAGCTCTCACTCCTTTGGTTAACATTTCACTGTTCGTATATGAACTTCAGCACTAAGATATCAATACAGTAATTCTACAATTCTTTTCATCAAGACAGTCTGGGATTTATTTAAGGAAGTACACACAGCTACAGGTTGGATGTGTTATAAATACATTTTCTTAGGGTTAACCAGTTCTTTAGAGATTGGCTCAATATGATGCTAAGAAACAGATGACAGGAGGCTTATACTAGAGAATCACTCAGTATGGGGCCAATCTGGCCAGTATGTCCCAGTGCTGCCCCCATTTTCCTCACTACCAAGCAGACTCCTCAATGCCTTGAGGGTCTCTGCAAGCTTTTCCTCCTGTTTGATGAACTGATTGTGTCCAGATGTGAACAACAGCCTGAGTTGTTTTGTAAGCTGTTGAGTATCTGTTTGACTTTAAACATCTTAAGAAATAAATAATACTTATGCCTCCTGATTTATACGGTATGCATCACATCTCTGTAAAGCAGAAGGGAGAAAAAAACAGTACAATCTGTAATATTTGGGCTTTGTTGTCACAGAGACAAGAGTTTGAATCGTGCTCTGCCACTTATGTTCTTGAGAAAGTTACGTGCCTTCTTAGAACTTCATTTTGTTTGCCTGCAAAATGGAAACGGTAATATTTATCGAGGTGAGTGTTAGTGAGAATTAAAAGGAAGGACTAGCACTTTGTAATCACCTAAAAATAGAGCCCCCATTCTTCCTCAATTTGGTAAATTATAATCAGTTCTCAAGTGCTTCATCCTCATTGCCCCATGACCACTTTTCTCTTCCAAAAAAATATACATAGAATGAGAAAATAAGGTGTTTAAAGACTGATTTTCTTAGGGAAAAAAACAGCAAAAGTAAATACAAAATGGTTTCCCTCCTAAAAAGGAAACAGACACAGATGACTTCATAGGGAATTCTGTCACTTCTTTTGACATCAGATCATCCTGGTGACATTCTCATCCATGGTAGGTAGAATGGAACATAGTCTTGAACGTAAAAAAGAAGGCAACTGGAAAATTCTCTTTAAAGTTAGCATTACATTGCTACCAAAATGTGACAAAGACTGCACACACAGTCTTTAAATACTAATTTAAAAAATACAAATAAAATATTAGTAAACAGAATTCAGTAGCTCAATAAAAAACTAATAACATCATGACCAAGTGTGTTTTATAACAGGAATACAATATTAGGTCAACATAAGGAAATGTATTAATATACTGTATTATATGAATCAATGTATTGAAATAAATTGTATGATCATATGCTTACACACTGAAAAGGCATTTAAAAAAATTCCATACCCAGTGTTGATTGTAAAAGTTTTGACAAGATGAGAATTAATGGTTCCTTCCTTAGTATAAAGAAGTACGTATATCTCCACAGAAGAGCCAGCACCATGCTTGATAGGGACACACTGAAGATGGGAACAAGGAAAAAATGTGCACCACCATCCATACTGCTTAACATTGCATTAGGGCATTAACCAATAACATTTGAGAAAAGAAACATGTTAGAGGTATAAGAACTGGAAAGAAAGCAAAGTGATCACTGTCTGCAGACAAGATGATTGTATACCTAGAAAACTCAAGAGAATCAACTGGAAAAAATACTATAAATGATAAAATAATTCCATAAGATTGTGGAGTAAAAAAAAGTAGTAAACAGAAGTCAGCAGCTTTTTAATGTAGGAAAAAATAATTAAATTATAGAAGTAAATAAATTGTTTTCAATAAAGATAAAGTACTTGGAAATAGAAATGTGCAAAATCTAAATGGCAGAAATTCGGAAATGGTTATTTGATAACTTTAGTGGTACACTGATAAAATAACACTTAGTAGCCTAAGGATTCAGAAGTTCATGTGTAAAAACAACCATGAAATATTAGCAAAGTGACCTCTGGGGAGAGGGAGGGAGACTATTGAGGAAAAGCCATTCTTAAAACAAACGGGTATATAATACTGTTTTAATTGCTAGAATATAGCACTGGTGTTTGGATAGATCAACAGGACAGTGTAGAAAGTCTACAGAATAACCAGGTTGTAGAGCGGTCAACTACAAAGGACGAGGTTGGAGCCATGCTTCATACTACACGTCAGCATCAACTCCAAATGGGAAAAGTATTTAAATGTGAAAAATAAGCCATATGAGTTTTGGAAGAACACACGAGAGAATTTCTCTATAATTTTAGAGTGAGGATACCCTTTCTAACTTATTCAAAAGGGAAATTTTGGTAAATCTGAAGACTCAAAGAGGAAAACATTTTGCAAAGTAATATATATATATATTTGACAAAGTTAAAAGAAAACCAATACATTGGAAAAATATTTGGAACTCATAACACACGAAAAAAGATGCTCTCCTAAAAGTTAAGAAGAATATCGATAAGCCACAAAGAAAAGTGGGCAAGGGATATAAACAGAGAACTCACAGAAAGAGAACAAGTGTCCCTCAAACAAGGAAAAAGATGCTAAATCTCATGTAGGATAAAAGAACTGCAAGTTAAAACTAAATTTCATCACAAGATTTCATTTATCAGATCAACAAAAGTCCAAAAAATCTGACAACGGCCCTTTAATGAGGTTAAAGGAAAATAGACCTATTTCATACATCTCGGGCAAGACTGTAAATAGTACAATGGCTGACAAAGGCAATTTGTTGATTTCTTTCTACATGAGAAATGCTTTAACTCTTGATTCAGCAACCCCACTCCTTGGAATTTATTCCACAGATAGACCTGCACATGCATAACATGATGTGTGCTCAAGGTTATTCATCTGGAATTTTAATAACAAGCCAAGATTCCACCCGTACAAGAATGGTTGATAATCTATGGTACATCCACAAGATGAAATACTGTGTTGTTGTAAGAAGAAAAGATGAAGTTCTCTATTTACAAATATGGAAAGTTCTATAAGATGTAAGTGAAAAAAAGCAAGATCCGTGTTGAAGTATATGATATTTTTTGATATACAAGAGGAAACTTAGAATATGTGTTTATATTTTCTTATATTTGCATAGAAACATGGGAAAGATATATAACAATGAAAAGTTGTCTGAAGCTAGAGATGCAGCAGGGGCCCTGGGGATAGAAGTATGATAGAGAGTTTTTACGGATGAGTTTTTGTATTATTTTACTTCTTTACACCATGCTGGAACATATTTCTTATTCAAAGTTTTATTCTGGGTCGGTCTTGATAATTCTTTTTTCAACCATTAGCCCTGGTCAAATACTTAGGCTTGGATATCATCCCCTGAAAAAGACAGAAGTCACCCCACACTCACTGGGCTCTTCACACAAATTTCACTTTTTTTTTTTTTTATTAATGTTATGATAGATTACAACCTTGTGAGATTTCAGTTGTACATTTTTGTTAGTCATGTTGTGGGTACACCACTTCCCCCTCTGTGCCCTCCCCCCACCCCCCCTTTTCCCTGGTAACCACCGATCAGATCTCCTTATCAATATACTAATTTCCACCTATGAGTGGAGTCATATAGAGTTCATCTTTCTCTGACTGGCTTATTTTGCTTAACATAATGCCCTCGAGGTCCATCCACGTTGTTGTGAATGGGCCAATTTTGTCTTTTTTTTATGGCTGAGTAGTATTCCATTGTGTATATATACCACATCTTCTTTATCCAATCATCAGTTTCTGGGCATGTAGGCTGGTTCCACGTCTTGGCTATTGTAAATAATGCTGCGATGAACATAGGGGTGCAACGGACTCTTGAGATTTCTGATATCAGGTTCTTAGGATAGATACCCAGTAATGGGATGGCTGGGTCATAGGGTATTTCTATTTTTAACTTTTTGAGAAATCTCCATACTGTTTTCCATAGTGGCTGTACCAGTTTGCATTCCCACCAACAGTGTATGAGGGTTCCTTTTTCTCCACAACCTCTCCAACATTTGCCACTCTTGGTTTTGGATGTTTTTGCCAATCTAACGGGTGTAAGGTGATATCTTAGTGTAGTTTTGATTTGCATTTCCCTGATGATTAGCGATGATGAACATCTTTTCATGTGTCTATTGGCCATATTCATATCTTCTTTTGAGAAATGTCTGTTCATGTCCTCTGCCCATTTTTTGATCGGGTTGTTTGTTTTTTTGTTGTTAAGCAGTGTGAGTTCTTTGTATATTATGGAGATTAACCCTTTGTCGGATAAGTGGCTTGTAAATATTTTTTCCCAATTAGTGAGCTGTTTTCTTGTTTCAATTCTGTTTTCCCTTGCCTTGAAGAAGCTCTTTAGTCTGATGAAGTCCCATTTGTTTATTCTTTCTATTGTTTCCCTCAACTGAGGAGTTACAGTGTCCGAAAAGATTCTTTTGAAACTGATGTCAAAGAGTGTACTGCCTATATTCTCTTCCAAAAGACTTATTGTCTCAGGCCTAATCTTTAGGTCTTTGATCCATTTTGAGTTTATTTTGGTGTGTGGTGAAAAAGAATGGTCAATTTTCAATCTTTTGCATGTGGCTGTCCAGTTTTCCCAGCACCATTTGTTGAAGAGACTTTCTTTTCTCCATTGTAGGCCCTCTGCTCCTTTGTCGAAGATTAGCTGTCCATAGATGTGTGGTTTTATCTCTGGGCTTTCAATTCTGTTCCATTGATCTGTGGACCTGTTTTTGTACCAGTACCATGCTGTTTTGATCACTGTAGCTTTGTAGTATGTTTTGAAATCGGGGATTGTGATTCCGCCGGCTTTGTTTTTCTTGCTCAAGATTGCTTTAGCAATTCGTGGTCTTTTGTTCCCCCATATGAATTTTAGGATTGTTTGTTCAATTTCTGTGAAGAATGTTCTGGGGATTCTGATTGGGATAGCATTGAATCTGTATATTGCTTTAGGTAGTATGGACATTTTAACTATGTTTATTCTTCCAATCCATGTGCAAGGAATGTCTTTCCATCTCTTTATGTCATCGTCAATTTCTTTCAAGAAAGTCTTGTAGTTTTCATTGTATAGATCCTTCACTTCCTTGGTTAAGTTTATCCCAAGGTATTTTATTCTTTTCGTTGCGATTGTGAATGGGATAGAGTTCTTGAGTTCTTTTTCTGTTAGTTTATTGTTAGTGTATAGAAATGCTACTGATTTATGCACGTTAATTTTATACCCTGCTACTTTGCTGTAGTTGTTGATTATTTCTAATAGTTTTTCTGTGGATTCTTTGGGGTTTTCTATGTATAAGATCATGTCGTCTGCAAACAGCGCGAGTTTTACTTCTTCGTTACCTATTTGGATTCCTTTTATTTTTTTTTCCTGCCGAATTGCTCTGGCCAGCACCTCCAGTACTATGTTGAATAGGAGTGGTGAAAGTGGGCACCCTTGTCTTGTTCCTGTCCTCAGAGGGATGGCTTTCAGTTTTTGTCTATTGAGTATGATGTTGGCTGTGGGTCTATCATATATGGCCTTTATTATGTTGAGGTACTTTCCTTCTATACCCATTTTACTGAGGGTTTTTATCATAAATGGGTGTTGGATCTTGTCGAATGCTTTCTCTGCGTCTATTGAGATGATCATGTGGTTTTTGTTTTTCATTTTGTTGATGTAGTGTATCACGTTGATTGACTTGCGGATGTTGAACCATCCCTGTGTCCCTGGTATAAATCCCACTTGATCATGGTGTATAATCTTTTTGATGTATTGCTGTAATCGGTTTGCCAAAATTTTGTTGAGGATTTTTGCATCTATGTTCATCAGTGATATCGGCCTGTAGTTCTCCTTCTTTGTGTTGTCCTTGTCAGGTTTGGGGATCAGAGTGATGTTGGCTTCATAGAATGTGTTAGGGAGTTCTCCATCTTTCTCAATTTTCTGGAACAGTTTGAGGAGAATAGGTATTAAGTCTTCTTTGAATGTTTGGTAGAATTCTCCAGAGAAGCCGTCTGGTCCTGGACTCTTGTTTTTGGGGAGGTTTTTGATTACCGTTTCTATTTCCTTACTTGTGATTGGTCTATTCAGATTCTCCATTTCTTCCTGATTCAGTTTGGGGAGATTGTATGAGTCTAGGAATTTGTCCATTTCTTCCAAGTTGTTCAATTTGTTGGCATATAGTTTTTCATAGTATTCTCTTATGATCTCTTGTATTTCATTGGTATCTGTTGTGATTTCTCCTCTGTCATTCCTGATTTTATTAATTTGCACTTTCTCTCTTCTTTTCTTGGTGAGTCTGGCTAGGGGTTTGTCAATTTTGTTAATTCTTTCGAAGAACCAACTCTTTGTTTCGTTGATCCTTTCTATTGTCTTTTTTGTTTCAATATCGTTTATTTCTGCTCTTATTTTTATTATTTCCCTCCTTTTACTGACTCTGGGTTTTGTTTGTTCTTCTTTTTCTAGTTCTGTTAGGTGTCGTTTGAGGTTGCTTACATGAGCTTTTTCTTGTTTAGTGAGGTGAGCCTGTATTGCAATGAATTTCCCTCTTAGGACTGCTTTTGCTGCATCCCAAATGATTTGGTATGTCGTGTTCTCATTTTCATTTGTCTCCAGATAATATTTGATTTCTTCTTTAATTTCTTCAATGATCCATTGTTTGTTGAGAAGCGTGTTGTTTAGTCTCCACATTTTTGCACCTTTCTCTGCTTTTTTCTTGTAGTTGATTTCTAGTTTAATAGCGTTATGATCAGAAAAGATGCTTGATATTATTTCAACTCTCTTGTATTTATTGATGTTTGCTTTGGTTCCCAAAATATGGTCAATCCTTGAGAATGTTCCATGTGCACTTGAGAAGAATATGTAACCTGCTGTTTTTGGATGAAGTGTTCTATATATATCTATTAAGTCCATATGGTCTAATTTTTCATTTAATTCTATTATTTCCTTGTTGATTTTCTGTCTGGATGTTCTGTCCATTGGTGTTAATGGTGTGTTGAGGTCCCCTACTATTATTGTATTGTTGTTGATGTCTTCTTTTAGTTCTATTAAGAGTTGCTTTACAAATTTTGGTGCTCCTGTGTTGGGTGCGTATATATTTATAAGTGTTATGTCTTCTTGGTGGAGAGTCCCTTTTATCATTATATACTGTCCCTCTTTATCTTTCTTTATCTGTTTTGCTTTGAAATCTACCTTGTCTGATATTAGTATAGCGACACCTGCTTTCTTTTGTTCATTATTAGCTTGGAGTATTGTTCTCCATCCCTTCACTCTGAGTCTGTGTTTGTCTTTGGGGCTGAGGTGTGTTTCCTGGAGGCAGCATATTGTTGGATCCTGTTCTTTGATACATCCTGCCACTCTGTGTCTTTTGATTGGGGAGTTCAATCCATTTACATTTAGAGTGATTATTGAGATGTGGGGGCCTACCACTACCATTTTGTGTCTTGTTTTCTGGTTTTCTTCAGTTTCCTTTGTTTCTCGTCCCATGGTTTAATCTGTTCTGATGTAGAGCTGCTACTCTCTGCTGTTGTCCTTCTACTTATCTCCTCTGCTCTTGGTTTTGTAGCCCCTTTCCTTTTTTGGATTTTTCAGGAATGAGGGTTTTCCTGAGGATTTCCTGAAGAGGAGGTTTTGTGGCAATGAACTCCCTTAATTTTTGTTTATCTGGGAAAGTTTTTATTTCTCCATCGTATTTGAAGGATATTTTCGCTGGGTAGAGAATTCTCGGCTGTAGATTTTTGTCCTTCAGATTTTTGAATATATCATTCCACTCTCTTCTAGCCTGTAAAGTTTCTGCTGAGAAATCTGCTGATAGCCTGATGGGGGTTCCTTTGTAGGTTAGTTTCTTTTGCTTAGCTGTCCTTAGTATTTTCTCCTTGCCGTTGACTTTTGCTAGCTTCACTACTATATGCCGTGGAGTTGGTCTTCTTGCATTGATAAAGTTTGGAGATCTATTGGCTTCTGTCACCTGAAGATCCATCTCCCTCACCAGATTTGGGAAGTTCTCAGCCATTATTTCTTTGAATAGGCTTTCTGCCCCTTTCTCCTTCTCTTCTCCCTCTGGTATACCTATAATCCTTACGTTGCATCTCCTAATTGTGTCTGATAATTCTCAGAGAGTTTCTTCATTTCTTTTTAGTCTTGCTTCTCTCTCCTCCTCTGCCTGCAACAATTCTATATTGCCATCTTCCAAATTGCTAATTCTTTCCTCCATATTATCAGCCCTACTGTTCAGAGCATCTAGATTTTTCTTAATCTCCTCTATTGTGTTCTTCATTTCCAATATTTCTGTTTGGTTCTTCTTAATCGTATCAAACTCTTTTGTAACATAGCTCCTGAACTCGTTGAGTTGTCGGTCAGAATTCTCTCTTAACTCATTGAGAATCTTAATGATGGCTGTTTTGAAGTCATCGTCATTTAGGTTATACATCTCATTTTCTTTGGGATTGTTTTCTGTGTATTTGTTGCTTTCTTTCTGTTCTGGAGATTTAATGTATTTTTTCATATTGCTTGATGTTGTTGATTTGTGCCTCCGCATGGGAATAGAGTTTAGTTGCTCCTTTCACTTGTTTCAGCTGCTGCGGAGGGAGGAGCAGCTGTTTATATTTCACCAACCAGGAATCCTGTCCGTAGTTGTTAACTGGGCCTGGGCCCCTCTTCGTAGCCACAGTGGCCCTTTGGATTCCCTCCTCTGCCGTGGGGGCCGTCACAGGGGGGCTTCAGGCTGCAGGTGCCTACTGTTGCAACCCACCTAGATGTGCTCTCTCCTTGGGGTCTGCAACGGTGTTATGGGCTTTTCCAGCAGCCAGGGGTGGGATCACTTATATTTGTCGCTCCGTTGCTGTTGGCACCCACCAAATCTCACTTGTCCTCTATAGGTCGCAGGATAGCTATTGGCATCTTCTACAGTCTGTGGTTAGTACACCTAGCTATGCTGCTTTTGCCCTGGGGTCTTCCAGCCTTGTGGCTGGCGGCTGGGTGCCTTCTATTGGTGCTGTGCAGAGGCTTTCCCTAAGGCTGCTGTGAGCCTGTAGGGTTTCCCCCTAGGCTACTAAGCTGGGTCTCTGGAACTCTCTCCAGCCCCAGTCCTCTCTGAGATCTCCAGCAATCCCTAGCCCCACGGGGCGGGCAACGGCAGCTGGGGGTCGCCCAGCCCTCAGGGCTTCTCTCCTGGCCTCTGCCGGAGCTGTGAATGCTGGGCGTGGCCCCTCTGCTAATGGCAGACAGAGAGTTTTGTCTGCTGCCCGGGCGGAGCTCCGGCGTTTCCCCTCCGGGTCGCAGGACCGGCCTTTTGAAAGTTCCCCCCGCCCCGGTCCTCTCCGAGATCTCCGGCAATCCCTAGCCCCACGGGGCGGGCAACGGCAGCTGGGGGTCGCCCAGCCCTCTGGGATTCTCTCCGGGCCTCTGCCGGAGCCGTGAATGCTCAGCGTGGCCCCTCTGCTAATGGCAGACAGAGAGTTTTGTCTGCTGCCCGGGCGGAGCTCCGGCGTTTCCCCTCCGGGTCGCAGGACCAGCCTTTTGAAAGTTCCCCCCGCCCCGGTCCTCTCCGAGATCTCCGGCAATCCCTAGCCCCACGGGGCGGGCAACGGCAGCTAGGAGATCTCCGTGCCCTCCGTGTCTCTCTCTGGGACCCTCCGGGCGCCCCGAGCACCAGGCTGGATCCCCCCGCCAATGGCGGGGAGAGACTCTCCCCGCGGGCTCAGGCGTGCAACTCCAAAGTTTCCCTCTGCGTTTAGGAGTAATTGCAGGGGGTTTAGGTAGGGTTCTGGTCACCTGTTTCCAGCGTCGCTCCTCTGTTGTGTTCTCGCTCCTGCCCTAGACGTGCGTGGATCCTCTGGGGGCGTCCGTTGGAAGAAAGCCGCTTGCGGGTACCAGGCTGCCCGTCGGGGTCGGAGAGCCCTCACCTATTTCCACCTCCTCCCGGAGGAAAGTCCATCCGCCTTCCGATGTATAGTCGCGTGTGTGTCTCAGACGTCCTGAGATGCTGTCTGGATATCCTTTGTCAAGCGATAAGTGTCCAAATAATTGTAGACTCGAAGGGCGAGAGACAAAGAGGACTACTCACGGCGCCATCTTGGCTCTTCTCCCCAAAAATTTAAAAATTTTTAATTTAATATTTTAAAATTTAAATTTTAA
>NW_025797009.1:0-12388 GCF_021613505.1 Equus quagga | reverse complement strand
TTAAAATTTAAATTTTAAAATATTAAATTAAAAATTTTTAAATTTTTGGGGAGAAGAGCCAAGATGGCGCCGTGAGTAGTCCTCTTTGTCTCTCGCCCTTCGAGTCTACAATTATTTGGACACTTATCGCTTGACAAAGGATATCCAGACAGCATCTCAGGACGTCTGAGACACACACGCGACTATACATCGGAAGGCGGATGGACTTTCCTCCGGGAGGAGGTGGAAATAGGTGAGGGCTCTCCGACCCCGACGGGCAGCCTGGTACCCGCAAGCGGCTTTCTTCCAACGGACGCCCCCAGAGGATCCACGCACGTCTAGGGCAGGAGCGAGAACACAACAGAGGAGCGACGCTGGAAACAGGTGACCAGAACCCTACCTAAACCCCCTGCAATTACTCCTAAACGCAGAGGGAAACTTTGGAGTTGCACGCCTGAGCCCGCGGGGAGAGTCTCTCCCCGCCATTGGCGGGGGGATCCAGCCTGGTGCTCGGGGCGCCCGGAGGGTCCCAGAGAGAGACACGGAGGGCACGGAGATCTCCTAGCTGCCGTTGCCCGCCCCGTGGGGCTAGGGATTGCCGGAGATCTCGGAGAGGACCGGGGCGGGGGGAACTTTCAAAAGGCTGGTCCTGCGACCCGGAGGGGAAACGCCGGAGCTCCGCCCGGGCAGCAGACAAAACTCTCTGTCTGCCATTAGCAGAGGGGCCACGCTGAGCATTCACGGCTCCGGCAGAGGCCCGGAGAGAATCCCAGAGGGCTGGGCGACCCCCAGCTGCCGTTGCCCGCCCCGTGGGGCTAGGGATTGCCGGAGATCTCGGAGAGGACCGGGGCGGGGGGAACTTTCAAAAGGCCGGTCCTGCGACCCGGAGGGGAAACGCCGGAGCTCCGCCCGGGCAGCAGACAAAACTCTCTGTCTGCCATTAGCAGAGGGGCCACGCCCAGCATTCACAGCTCCGGCAGAGGCCAGGAGAGAAGCCCTGAGGGCTGGGCGACCCCCAGCTGCCGTTGCCCGCCCCGTGGGGCTAGGGATTGCTGGAGATCTCAGAGAGGACTGGGGCTGGAGAGAGTTCCAGAGACCCAGCTTAGTAGCCTAGGGGGAAACCCTACAGGCTCACAGCAGCCTTAGGGAAAGCCTCTGCACAGCACCAATAGAAGGCACCCAGCCGCCAGCCACAAGGCTGGAAGACCCCAGGGCAAAAGCAGCATAGCTAGGTGTACTAACCACAGACTGTAGAAGATGCCAATAGCTATCCTGCGACCTATAGAGGACAAGTGAGATTTGGTGGGTGCCAACAGCAACGGAGCGACAAATATAAGTGATCCCACCCCTGGCTGCTGGAAAAGCCCATAACACCGTTGCAGACCCCAAGGAGAGAGCACATCTAGGTGGGTTGCAACAGTAGGCACCTGCAGCCTGAAGCCCCCCTGTGACGGCCCCCACGGCAGAGGAGGGAATCCAAAGGGCCACTGTGGCTACGAAGAGGGGCCCAGGCCCAGTTAACAACTACGGACAGGATTCCTGGTTGGTGAAATATAAACAGCTGCTCCTCCCTCCGCAGCAGCTGAAACAAGTGAAAGGAGCAACTAAACTCTATTCCCATGCGGAGGCACAAATCAACAACATCAAGCAATATGAAAAAATACATTAAATCTCCAGAACAGAAAGAAAGCAACAAATACACAGAAAACAATCCCAAAGAAAATGAGATGTATAACCTAAATGACGATGACTTCAAAACAGCCATCATTAAGATTCTCAATGAGTTAAGAGAGAATTCTGACCGACAACTCAACGAGTTCAGGAGCTATGTTACAAAAGAGTTTGATACGATTAAGAAGAACCAAACAGAAATATTGGAAATGAAGAACACAATAGAGGAGATTAAGAAAAATCTAGATGCTCTGAACAGTAGGGCTGATAATATGGAGGAAAGAATTAGCAATTTGGAAGATGGCAATATAGAATTGTTGCAGGCAGAGGAGGAGAGAGAAGCAAGACTAAAAAGAAATGAAGAAACTCTCTGAGAATTATCAGACACAATTAGGAGATGCAACGTAAGGATTATAGGTATACCAGAGGGAGAAGAGAAGGAGAAAGGGGCAGAAAGCCTATTCAAAGAAATAATGGCTGAGAACTTCCCAAATCTGGTGAGGGAGATGGATCTTCAGGTGACAGAAGCCAATAGATCTCCAAACTTTATCAATGCAAGAAGACCAACTCCACGGCATATAGTAGTGAAGCTAGCAAAAGTCAACGGCAAGGAGAAAATACTAAGGACAGCTAAGCAAAAGAAACTAACCTACAAAGGAACCCCCATCAGGCTATCAGCAGATTTCTCAGCAGAAACTTTACAGGCTAGAAGAGAGTGGAATGATATATTCAAAAATCTGAAGGACAAAAATCTACAGCCGAGAATTCTCTACCCAGCGAAAATATCCTTCAAATACGATGGAGAAATAAAAACTTTCCCAGATAAACAAAAATTAAGGGAGTTCATTGCCACAAAACCTCCTCTTCAGGAAATCCTCAGGAAAACCCTCATTCCTGAAAAATCCAAAAAAGGAAAGGGGCTACAAAACCAAGAGCAGAGGAGATAAGTAGAAGGACAACAGCAGAGAGTAGCAGCTCTACATCAGAACAGATTAAACCATGGGACGAGAAACAAAGGAAACTGAAGAAAACCAGAAAACAAGACACAAAATGGTAGTGGTAGGCCCCCACATCTCAATAATCACTCTAAATGTAAATGGATTGAACTCCCCAATCAAAAGACACAGAGTGGCAGGATGTATCAAAGAACAGGATCCAACAATATGCTGCCTCCAGGAAACACACCTCAGCCCCAAAGACAAACACAGACTCAGAGTGAAGGGATGGAGAACAATACTCCAAGCTAATAATGAACAAAAGAAAGCAGGTGTCGCTATACTAATATCAGACAAGGTAGATTTCAAAGCAAAACAGATAAAGAAAGATAAAGAGGGACAGTATATAATGATAAAAGGGACTCTCCACCAAGAAGACATAACACTTATAAATATATACGCACCCAACACAGGAGCACCAAAATTTGTAAAGCAACTCTTAATAGAACTAAAAGAAGACATCAACAACAATACAATAATAGTAGGGGACCTCAACACACCATTAACACCAATGGACAGAACATCCAGACAGAAAATCAACAAGGAAATAATAGAATTAAATGAAAAATTAGACCATATGGACTTAATAGATATATATAGAACACTTCATCCAAAAACAGCAGGTTACATATTCTTCTCAAGTGCACATGGAACATTCTCAAGGATTGACCATATTTTGGGAACCAAAGCAAACATCAATAAATACAAGAGAGTTGAAATAATATCAAGCATCTTTTCTGATCATAACGCTATTAAACTAGAAATCAACTACAAGAAAAAAGCAGAGAAAGGTGCAAAAATGTGGAGACTAAACAACACGCTTCTCAACAAACAATGGATCATTGAAGAAATTAAAGAAGAAATCAAATATTATCTGGAGACAAATGAAAATGAGAACACGACATACCAAATCATTTGGGATGCAGCAAAAGCAGTCCTAAGAGGGAAATTCATTGCAATACAGGCTCACCTCACTAAACAAGAAAAAGCTCATGTAAGCAACCTCAAACGACACCTAACAGAACTAGAAAAAGAAGAACAAACAAAACCCAGAGTCAGTAAAAGGAGGGAAATAATAAAAATAAGAGCAGAAATAAACGATATTGAAACAAAAAAGACAATAGAAAGGATCAACGAAACAAAGAGTTGGTTCTTCGAAAGAATTAACAAAATTGACAAACCCCTAGCCAGACTCACCAAGAAAAGAAGAGAGAAAGTGCAAATTAATAAAATCAGGAATGACAGAGGAGAAATCACAACAGATACCAATGAAATACAAGAGATCATAAGAGAATACTATGAAAAACTATATGCCAACAAATTGAACAACTTGGAAGAAATGGACAAATTCCTAGACTCATACAATCTCCCCAAACTGAATCAGGAAGAAATGGAGAATCTGAATAGACCAATCACAAGTAAGGAAATAGAAACGGTAATCAAAAACCTCCCCAAAAACAAGAGTCCAGGACCAGACGGCTTCTCTGGAGAATTCTACCAAACATTCAAAGAAGACTTAATACCTATTCTCCTCAAACTGTTCCAGAAAATTGAGAAAGATGGAGAACTCCCTAACACATTCTATGAAGCCAACATCACTCTGATCCCCAAACCTGACAAGGACAACACAAAGAAGGAGAACTACAGGCCGATATCACTGATGAACATAGATGCAAAAATCCTCAACAAAATTTTGGCAAACCGATTACAGCAATACATCAAAAAGATTATACACCATGATCAAGTGGGATTTATACCAGGGACACAGGGATGGTTCAACATCCGCAAGTCAATCAACGTGATACACTACATCAACAAAATGAAAAACAAAAACCACATGATCATCTCAATAGACGCAGAGAAAGCATTCGACAAGATCCAACACCCATTTATGATAAAAACCCTCAGTAAAATGGGTATAGAAGGAAAGTACCTCAACATAATAAAGGCCATATATGATAGACCCACAGCCAACATCATACTCAATAGACAAAAACTGAAAGCCATCCCTCTGAGGACAGGAACAAGACAAGGGTGCCCACTTTCACCACTCCTATTCAACATAGTACTGGAGGTGCTGGCCAGAGCAATTCGGCAGGAAAAAAAAATAAAAGGAATCCAAATAGGTAACGAAGAAGTAAAACTCGCGCTGTTTGCAGACGACATGATCTTATACATAGAAAACCCCAAAGAATCCACAGAAAAACTATTAGAAATAATCAACAACTACAGCAAAGTAGCAGGGTATAAAATTAACGTGCATAAATCAGTAGCATTTCTATACACTAACAATAAACTAACAGAAAAAGAACTCAAGAACTCTATCCCATTCACAATCGCAACGAAAAGAATAAAATACCTTGGGATAAACTTAACCAAGGAAGTGAAGGATCTATACAATGAAAACTACAAGACTTTCTTGAAAGAAATTGACGATGACATAAAGAGATGGAAAGACATTCCTTGCACATGGATTGGAAGAATAAACATAGTTAAAATGTCCATACTACCTAAAGCAATATACAGATTCAATGCTATCCCAATCAGAATCCCCAGAACATTCTTCACAGAAATTGAACAAACAATCCTAAAATTCATATGGGGGAACAAAAGACCACGAATTGCTAAAGCAATCTTGAGCAAGAAAAACAAAGCCGGCGGAATCACAATCCCCGATTTCAAAACATACTACAAAGCTACAGTGATCAAAACAGCATGGTACTGGTACAAAAACAGGTCCACAGATCAATGGAACAGAATTGAAAGCCCAGAGATAAAACCACACATCTATGGACAGCTAATCTTCGACAAAGGAGCAGAGGGCCTACAATGGAGAAAAGAAAGTCTCTTCAACAAATGGTGCTGGGAAAACTGGACAGCCACATGCAAAAGATTGAAAATTGACCATTCTTTTTCACCACACACCAAAATAAACTCAAAATGGATCAAAGACCTAAAGATTAGGCCTGAGACAATAAGTCTTTTGGAAGAGAATATAGGCAGTACACTCTTTGACATCAGTTTCAAAAGAATCTTTTCGGACACTGTAACTCCTCAGTTGAGGGAAACAATAGAAAGAATAAACAAATGGGACTTCATCAGACTAAAGAGCTTCTTCAAGGCAAGGGAAAACAGAATTGAAACAAGAAAACAGCTCACTAATTGGGAAAAAATATTTACAAGCCACTTATCCGACAAAGGGTTAATCTCCATAATATACAAAGAACTCACACTGCTTAACAACAAAAAAACAAACAACCCGATCAAAAAATGGGCAGAGGACATGAACAGACATTTCTCAAAAGAAGATATGAATATGGCCAATAGACACATGAAAAGATGTTCATCATCGCTAATCATCAGGGAAATGCAAATCAAAACTACACTAAGATATCACCTTACACCCGTTAGATTGGCAAAAACATCCAAAACCAAGAGTGGCAAATGTTGGAGAGGTTGTGGAGAAAAAGGAACCCTCATACACTGTTGGTGGGAATGCAAACTGGTACAGCCACTATGGAAAACAGTATGGAGATTTCTCAAAAAGTTAAAAATAGAAATACCCTATGACCCAGCCATCCCATTACTGGGTATCTATCCTAAGAACCTGATATCAGAAATCTCAAGAGTCCGTTGCACCCCTATGTTCATCGCAGCATTATTTACAATAGCCAAGACGTGGAACCAGCCTACATGCCCAGAAACTGATGATTGGATAAAGAAGATGTGGTATATATACACAATGGAATACTACTCAGCCATAAAAAAAAGACAAAATTGGCCCATTCACAACAACGTGGATGGACCTCGAGGGCATTATGTTAAGCAAAATAAGCCAGTCAGAGAAAGATGAACTCTATATGACTCCACTCATAGGTGGAAATTAGTATATTGATAAGGAGATCTGATCGGTGGTTACCAGGGAAAAGGGGGGGTGGGGGGAGGGCACAGAGGGGGAAGTGGTGTACCCACAACATGACTAACAAAAATGTACAACTGAAATCTCACAAGGTTGTAATCTATCATAACATTAATAAAAAAAAAAAAAAGTGAAATTTGTGTGAAGAGCCCAGTGAGTGTGGGGTGACTTCTGTCTTTTTCAGGGGATGATATCCAAGCCTAAGTATTTGACCAGGGCTAATGGTTGAAAAAAGAATTATCAAGACCGACCCAGAATAAAACTTTGAATAAGAAATATGTTCCAGCATGGTGTAAAGAAGTAAAATAATACAAAAACTCATCCGTAAAAACTCTCTATCATACTTCTATCCCCAGGGCCCCTGCTGCATCTCTAGCTTCAGACAACTTTTCATTGTTATATATCTTTCCCATGTTTCTATGCAAATATAAGAAAATATAAACACATATTCTAAGTTTCCTCTTGTATATCAAAAAATATCATATACTTCAACACGGATCTTGCTTTTTTTCACTTACATCTTATAGAACTTTCCATATTTGTAAATAGAGAACTTCATCTTTTCTTCTTACAACAACACAGTATTTCATCTTGTGGATGTACCATAGATTATCAACCATTCTTGTACGGGTGGAATCTTGGCTTGTTATTAAAATTCCAGATGAATAACCTTGAGCACACATCATGTTATGCATGTGCAGGTCTATCTGTGGAATAAATTCCAAGGAGTGGGGTTGCTGAATCAAGAGTTAAAGCATTTCTCATGTAGAAAGAAATCAACAAATTGCCTTTGTCAGCCATTGTACTATTTACAGTCTTGCCCGAGATGTATGAAATAGGTCTATTTTCCTTTAACCTCATTAAAGGGCCGTTGTCAGATTTTTTGGACTTTTGTTGATCTGATAAATGAAATCTTGTGATGAAATTTAGTTTTAACTTGCAGTTCTTTTATCCTACATGAGATTTAGCATCTTTTTCCTTGTTTGAGGGACACTTGTTCTCTTTCTGTGAGTTCTCTGTTTATATCCCTTGCCCACTTTTCTTTGTGGCTTATCGATATTCTTCTTAACTTTTAGGAGAGCATCTTTTTTCGTGTGTTATGAGTTCCAAATATTTTTCCAATGTATTGGTTTTCTTTTAACTTTGTCAAATATATATATATATTACTTTGCAAAATGTTTTCCTCTTTGAGTCTTCAGATTTACCAAAATTTCCCTTTTGAATAAGTTAGAAAGGGTATCCTCACTCTAAAATTATAGAGAAATTCTCTCGTGTGTTCTTCCAAAACTCATATGGCTTATTTTTCACATTTAAATACTTTTCCCATTTGGAGTTGATGCTGACGTGTAGTATGAAGCATGGCTCCAACCTCGTCCTTTGTAGTTGACCGCTCTACAACCTGGTTATTCTGTAGACTTTCTACACTGTCCTGTTGATCTATCCAAACACCAGTGCTATATTCTAGCAATTAAAACAGTATTATATACCCGTTTGTTTTAAGAATGGCTTTTCCTCAATAGTCTCCCTCCCTCTCCCCAGAGGTCACTTTGCTAATATTTCATGGTTGTTTTTACACATGAACTTCTGAATCCTTAGGCTACTAAGTGTTATTTTATCAGTGTACCACTAAAGTTATCAAATAACCATTTCCGAATTTCTGCCATTTAGATTTTGCACATTTCTATTTCCAAGTACTTTATCTTTATTGAAAACAATTTATTTACTTCTATAATTTAATTATTTTTTCCTACATTAAAAAGCTGCTGACTTCTGTTTACTACTTTTTTTTACTCCACAATCTTATGGAATTATTTTATCATTTATAGTATTTTTTCCAGTTGATTCTCTTGAGTTTTCTAGGTATACAATCATCTTGTCTGCAGACAGTGATCACTTTGCTTTCTTTCCAGTTCTTATACCTCTAACATGTTTCTTTTCTCAAATGTTATTGGTTAATGCCCTAATGCAATGTTAAGCAGTATGGATGGTGGTGCACATTTTTTCCTTGTTCCCATCTTCAGTGTGTCCCTATCAAGCATGGTGCTGGCTCTTCTGTGGAGATATACGTACTTCTTTATACTAAGGAAGGAACCATTAATTCTCATCTTGTCAAAACTTTTACAATCAACACTGGGTATGGAATTTTTTTAAATGCCTTTTCAGTGTGTAAGCATATGATCATACAATTTATTTCAATACATTGATTCATATAATACAGTATATTAATACATTTCCTTATGTTGACCTAATATTGTATTCCTGTTATAAAACACACTTGGTCATGATGTTATTAGTTTTTTATTGAGCTACTGAATTCTGTTTACTAATATTTTATTTGTATTTTTTAAATTAGTATTTAAAGACTGTGTGTGCAGTCTTTGTCACATTTTGGTAGCAATGTAATGCTAACTTTAAAGAGAATTTTCCAGTTGCCTTCTTTTTTACGTTCAAGACTATGTTCCATTCTACCTACCATGGATGAGAATGTCACCAGGATGATCTGATGTCAAAAGAAGTGACAGAATTCCCTATGAAGTCATCTGTGTCTGTTTCCTTTTTAGGAGGGAAACCATTTTGTATTTACTTTTGCTGTTTTTTTCCCTAAGAAAATCAGTCTTTAAACACCTTATTTTCTCATTCTATGTATATTTTTTTGGAAGAGAAAAGTGGTCATGGGGCAATGAGGATGAAGCACTTGAGAACTGATTATAATTTACCAAATTGAGGAAGAATGGGGGCTCTATTTTTAGGTGATTACAAAGTGCTAGTCCTTCCTTTTAATTCTCACTAACACTCACCTCGATAAATATTACCGTTTCCATTTTGCAGGCAAACAAAATGAAGTTCTAAGAAGGCACGTAACTTTCTCAAGAACATAAGTGGCAGAGCACGATTCAAACTCTTGTCTCTGTGACAACAAAGCCCAAATATTACAGATTGTACTGTTTTTTTCTCCCTTCTGCTTTACAGAGATGTGATGCATACCGTATAAATCAGGAGGCATAAGTATTATTTATTTCTTAAGATGTTTAAAGTCAAACAGATACTCAACAGCTTACAAAACAACTCAGGCTGTTGTTCACATCTGGACACAATCAGTTCATCAAACAGGAGGAAAAGCTTGCAGAGACCCTCAAGGCATTGAGGAGTCTGCTTGGTAGTGAGGAAAATGGGGGCAGCACTGGGACATACTGGCCAGATTGGCCCCATACTGAGTGATTCTCTAGTATAAGCCTCCTGTCATCTGTTTCTTAGCATCATATTGAGCCAATCTCTAAAGAACTGGTTAACCCTAAGAAAATGTATTTATAACACATCCAACCTGTAGCTGTGTGTACTTCCTTAAATAAATCCCAGACTGTCTTGATGAAAAGAATTGTAGAATTACTGTATTGATATCTTAGTGCTGAAGTTCATATACGAACAGTGAAATGTTAACCAAAGGAGTGAGAGCTTGCCCCCAGTCTCACATTGGCTTCTTCCTTTTCCCCCAATAACATTTGTACCCCAACCACTCTCCATCTGAAACCCTACTGATCCTAATTCCATAATTATCAGCCTGAAAACATTTCCTTGTAGGCATATGATATCTTGACGTTTTGCACTGTAAATTAAACTATATGAAATTCAGGTTAATCCATAAGCCTTCAAAATTGTTAGCAAATTATATAAATCCTAAATAGCAACTGAAATGAAAGAGATATGAGAATAAGTGAACTTAGGGGGGCCAGCCCAGTGGCGCAGTGATTAAGTGCCCACGTTCCGTTTCGGTAGCCTGGGGTTCGCCGGTTAGGATCCCGGGTACAGACATGTCACCACTTGGCAAGTCATGCTGTGGCAGGCATCCCACATATAAAGCAGAGGAAGATGGGCATGAATGTTAGCTCAGGGCCAGTCTTCCTCAACAAAAAGGGGAGGATTGGCAGCAGATGTTAGCTCAGGGCTAATCTTCCTCAAAAAATCAAAAAACAAACAAACAAACAAAAAAGAGAATAAGTGAACTTAGCATCCATCTCTGGCACACTGCATCTCTCCTCATTCTGTGGCTGTCAAGTATCTCAATCAGCAGTGACTTGGCACATGAACTTCAATCATTTCATAGAACATGTACTCTTCTAAGTCTTTGGAGGAAAATACACCAAGACCAATGGGTTAGCGAATTAATCTCCACTGTTCTGTCTTCTAATTGGTGGATGTCAGAGAAAAATAAAGAAAAGTCAAATCACCTTGCTGATTTTTAATTAAATCCACGTACCTACTAATTGAATTAACTTAAGATGAAAAATAGCTATATATCAACATACTACAAATAGATACAGTCATATTCTTTTCAGAAGATCATATAGTTGCATATTGTGACTGATTCCCATATCATTAATAAAAGTTGGATTTATAGACCAAAGAGAAGCTAGAAATGAAATTGTCAAATAATACTTTTCAGAAAGTTAAAACTATGACTCTCATATAAATGTAAGGTAGTCATATATAGGAAAAGTATGGAGATACCACTACATACCTAAGAGAAAGGATAAAATAGGAGAAGAAATAGCTGACAATATCAATTGCTGCTAAGGATTGCTGGCAATCAGCAGGAGCGCTCATTCTTTGGGGTTAGGAGTGCAAATGGTGCAGCCACGTTAGAAGACAGTTTGGCAGTTTCTCACAAAACTAAGCACAGTCTCACCATATGATTCAGCAGTTGTGCTCACAGGTATTTACCCAACTAATTTTAAAATTTGTGTTTATGCAAAAACCCATATAGAAATGTTTACAGTAGTTTTATTGATAATCACTGAAAAACAGAGGCACTCAAGATATTTTTCAATAGGTGAACAAATAAACAAACTGTGGCACAGGTACACAATGGAATACTATTCAGACACAAAAGAATGAGCTGTCAAGTCATGCAAGTGTACGGCTAACTGAAATAAGCCAGTCTGAAGGAGATATATACTGACCCATTTATATGAAATTCTGGAAAAAGCAAAACTATAGAGATAATAAACAGATTAGTACTTGCCAGGAGTGTGAGTGGTGTGTGTGTGTGTGTGTGTGTATGCATGGGGAGGGTACTGAATAGTGGAATCCCAAGAGATTTTTTTAGGATAGTAAAACTATTCTATGTGATACCATAACAGCAGGTATATGACACCATGCATTTGTCGAAATCCATAACCTTTAAAGCACAAAGAGTGAACTTTAATGCATGCAATCTCTTGAAAATGTTTAGGAGGTTGAAGGATCCCAGGATGGAATGCAGGCTGTGACAGAAGAATCTAATTGGCTTACAGATATATGAAACAGCCTCACTGACAGGAGGGCCTGAAAGGTGCCAAGCTAGGTAAGTCTGAAAGTGGGTGGAGTCTGAAACACTAAAGGCAAGAGCAACAGTGCACACACTCCATACTTTGGTTGGTAAATTGTTTCCCATGGGGACGTGGGTTAACAATTCTGAAATCACTGTATCTGTACACTAGAATTGAACGACGACCTAAATAGATGGTAGATGGTGGGAGCACGTTCTCACGGTGTTGGAGTGGGATCTAAGAAGGTTTTTATAGGAGTAATATTTGATCTGATCTTTAAAGGACATATAGAATTCCAGTAACAAGAAAAAGAAAGGACATTTCAATGAAAGGAGACAGCTTCAGCCAGTTGTCCTCAAGCATTTAGGTCTCAGAAGTCCTTTGCATTTAGAAAAATTGCCTAGCATCAAAAATTAGTTTTTAAAAAAATGTGTGTTATATCTATTGATAATCCCATATTATGAATTAAATTTAAAATTTAAATTTTAAAATATTAAATTAAAAATTTTTAAATTTTT
>NW_025797008.1:0-5435 GCF_021613505.1 Equus quagga | reverse complement strand
AGCATCCTCCAGGATTCCTTGGGACAAAAGGACCAGATAAGAATGGTCTGCAAGGCTGTTAGAGCAAGCTAAATGACCTCACCCAAACAAGGATTCCTGAGAATGCCAAGTCTGGAGTGCCCAGAGCTTAAAGGACCAGACCTTACAGGACCAACTTACTCCATCATTTGCTGGGCCAGATTTTGCAAGTCCAGCATTTGAAGGGGCCACATTTCTCAGATCCAAACTGTTTAGGTCCAAAATTTGTAGGGTCACACTTTCTAGGGCCAAGAGCTGCAGGGTCTGGTAAAGGCAGCTCATACTCACAAGTGCCTCACCCTTCCAGAAGCTGCAGAAGCTGGCTTGGGAAATAAGATGATGTACATTCCACACTGGATTAACCCCGAGATGAAAGGTCAAGGGCCTGAGGAACACATTCTCCTCTCTAAGAACGAGACGGTGGCCAAAACCACAACAAAAAAGGTTTTGAAGAGTGCACCTCCCACCAAAGACCCGGTGAGGGGAGCTAAGTTGGAGAAGACAGCAGAGGAGGAGGGCATGACCTTTTTCGATGCCCCTACTTCCTTCAGTCCAGCCACTCCTGGTTCCTGTGCCTTTCACAGCAGCTCCAAGCACCATCCTCAGCTGACTTATGCCACTCAACCAGAAAATCCATCCCAGGTCTCAACTTTCACCTCAGCAGAAGGCACTGGTCTATACAAGGAGAATTCCCATTCCAGGGAAAAACAGTTCAGAGGTTCCCAAACCTCTGCATCCCCCTGAAAAAGACTGTCATCATTATTTCCATTAATGTGCAGGTGATGCAGGACCCTGTCCAAATATACTTTATACCCCTGAGCAAAGAACTGCCTGTTTGTGCCTCCTTATTTTCAATGTGATACGTGATGGAGAGGGTGGAGGAGGGAGGCAGTACTTCTCATGTGGTATAGGAGGTTAACCCCACATTTCAGATGGGCCAGATTCCACACAACTCTTTCAGCCCCACCCTGGACTGTGGATCAAGGGGCTTGAGAAGAGAAGGAAGACCCTTGTCTAAGGCACATTGAAGGTAAAGGTCAGGCTTGAATTCTTTCATGGCTTCCCATGAAACGGAAGCTTCAGAGGAGCAATGTGGGCATGATGATAGTCCAGAGGGAGTGGCCAGGAACCCAGTGCATTCCTGGCCCACAGGCACAATTCATCAATAGCTTCTCTATGTGCCCACAGTCTGGAGGGAAGGTTTTAGAGGAGTGTCACGGGGCTCCATCCTTGAGATGCTTTGTGTTTATCCAAAGCACACGGAGAATATGACAGATGTCAGAAGCAAAGGAGAGCATCTCCCCTCTCTGCGCCCTGTTGTCACTGATTAGCTCTTTAAGGGGTAACCCATCTGGGAGCCTGCTGGAGCCCTGCCACCCGTTCAACCCCCATTGCATTTCAGCTGCGTGGAATAAATGCCTCCTACAATGAAGCTCAGTTGATGAGAAGGTCTCCAAAAGGGTCACAATATAAACGCCTTTCAGCTGAGTCTTGCATTCAACAATTAACAATTCAAATACTCGAATACCTATTGTCTTCCAGAAACTATGTAGACACTAGGGACACCATAGTGTCCCTATGGGACAGGGACTCATTTCCATGGAGCTTGTGGAACCATGGAGTCAACAGTCAAGTCAAAAATCACTGAAAGCAATGTGAAAGAGCTGGTTAGAAAAAGTAGATGGAATGCAAAGGAAGGCACGTCACCTAATTTGGGGTGGTGTTCATGGCAATTTTCCTGGAAGAGTTGATATGTAGACTGAGTTTGAAATGTTTGAGGGATAAGAATGGCATTGCCACGCTGGAGAATGGATGGCATTCACTCATCCCTTTTCCATTCTTTCAACTAATATTGAGCACCTACTACATGCCAGGCACTGGTGTAGACACTGGGAAGACAGCAGTGAACAAAAGAGGAAAAAACCTGTCCCCAAGGAGCTTAGGTTGATGGTGCACTAGGAAAGGAGATTTAAAAAGCATAGTAAAAATATAGTCTGTAGAAGGTGACCAAATGTATGCAAGAAACCTGGGTAAGAGGTTCGGGGAAGACTTAGGTGGGGTGCAGTTTTAAGCAGGGAGTCCAGGACAGGTCTGACTAAGAAATTAATGCATGAGCATGGACTAGTGGGAGGTGAGAGGGCAAACCACACGGATGACTAAGGAAGAGCATTCTAGTCAGAAATTATAGCTAATGCAGATGTCTGGAGGCTGGAGCATGCCGAGCCTATTCCAAGGAACAAGGACAGTGAGCCTGATGCCAAGTAATCAGGGGAGAATGTCACAGAGGATGAGGTCAGAGCAGTAAAGGGGCCAGATGGGGTGAGGCCCAGAAGGTCATTGCAAGATGTTAACTCTTCCTTTGAGTAAACTGGGAGGTATTTGAGGGTCTGCTTAGATATGAATTATGTTTTAAAAGGATCACTTAGGCTGTGGTGCTAATAACAGAGTATTGGGGGTATAGACGGGTAGAAGCAAGGATATTAGTTATGAGGTTACTCCAGCAATGGTAGCAGTAGAGGAGATAGAAGTGATTAGATGCTGGAATCATTCTGAAGTTAGAGATAACAGGACTTATTGATAGATTGGATGTAGATAGTTGGAGTAAAAAGAAATCAAGGATGACACCAGGTTTTTGGCCTAAACAACTGGGAAGATGGAGTGGCCATGAACCGCTATGAGAAATCCTATGACTGGAATAGAGTGGTATATGTGACTGGGTGGTGGTGGGATAATCAGGAAGTCACTTCTGTACAGTTAGAGATGGATATTGGACATACAAGTGTATATGTTGATTAGACAATTTGGACATATGACCCGGGAGTTCAGGAAATCCAGGCTTTAGGGAGGCAAACAGACAGCTAGATAAATAGATATACATAGATGATAGGTAGATAGATGATAGATAGATAGATAGATAGAAAGATAGATAGATAGACGGATATATTTAAAACTATGAACCATGAGACTGGGCTGTGGAGGCAGATAAATTATTACAACAGTGTGATGAGTCCTGTGCTGTGTGGGTCCTGCTGCAGGAAGAAGTACTCAGCTGATGAGGAGGGTCACATAAAGGGTCACAATAAAAATGACCTTGAGAGGCATCTTGCACTCAACAATTAAAATATCTGAGTACTTACTGTGTTCTAGGAAGAATGCCAGACACAATAGTCACCAAGACTCGTCTCCATGGAGGTTATGATCTCATGGGGTAGACAGTGTCACATGCCCAAACTACCTAGTAAAAATATACACTCGGATGTCCAATATTCATCTCAAAAGTAAACTCCTGATTCCCTCCTCTGCCCGCCTCCCCACCCCCCAATCACACATACTAAACCTGCTCCAATTGCAGTATTTCCCATATCAGTTAATGGCACCTCTCTTGCCAGTTTTTCAGATCAAAAACATTGGTGTCATCCTTGACTTTTGTTTCTAACAGTTCACTCCAATCCATCTGTAAATCCTGTCGTCTCTACCTTCAGAATGAATCTGGAATACGACCACTTCCCACCTCCTCTGCTGCTCTGATTACAGCAATAGTATCATAACCAATCTTTCCCCTTCTTCCTGAGACCATACCTGCAACAGTCTATTCTCAATACAGAAGCCTGATGGTGCTCAGGGTAGGTCTTAGCTGTAGATCATAGATGGATAAATAGACAGACAGATGATAGATGTATATAAAACCATGAGACTAGTTAGATCATCAAGGGAATAAGTGTAAATGGAGAGATCTAAGAACTGGGCTCTGGGACTCTTCAACGTCAAGAAAGTGGGAAGAAAAGGAGGAACTCATAAGCAAAGGAGACTGAGAAGTAGTAGCCAATGAGTTAAGAGGAAAACCGGAAAAGTGTGGTATACTGGAAGCCGAGAGAGGAAAGTATTGCAAGGAGAAAGTGAGCAACTGCATGAAAAGTTGTGAATTGATCAAGTAAGATGAGGACTCGGAGTTGACCAGAGATTAAGCAACACAGAGATCACTTATGGCCTTGAGAAGAACAGACTCAGGTGAATGATGGAGGTGGAGGCATGACTGGAGTGGATTCAAGAGAGAATGGCAGGACATCAATTGGTGAGAGCAAGTATAATCAATTCCTTCCAGGATTTTGGTCCACAGAGGTGCAGAAAAATGAGGAAATATCTGGAGGGGGAAGTGGGATTCAGAAGGTTTTTAATAAAATAGATGGAAGACATGGCATGTTGGATGTCACTGGGAAAGATCCGGTTGAGAGGGATAATGATAATGTTGGAGGGCACAAGAGAACTGCTGAGCAACTTGGTGGTATAGGGGTCAGGGAGTGGGAGTGAATGCCCCAATAGTTAGCCTTGGAAAAAGCACAGTTGCTTTGCTGGTGGTAAATAGAAGGAAACATTAATGAGGTAAGACTTTGTATATCAGGAGAAGAAAGGTTTCTCTCACATGTAAGAGAGCGTGGGAAAAGACCCAGATGGGTGATTGAGGAGGTGAGAAGGGACCATGGCCAGGGCTGGGAGAAGGGTGTGGAGTACCAAAGCCGGAAAGCCAGAGGAAGAGAGAGATTCTGGAAGTTACCATGGCAAGTTTCTATTAGGGCCTAAGGAGTCAGTGGCCAACTGACATAAAAAGGTGGTTGAATGTGTTCTTGGAACACTGGAGCAGTGGGAGAGATCACAGAGAAAGCTGTAGATGCACAAAGCATGAGGAAGAGGATGGAGCCAGCAATGCAGAAAGAAGGCAGGTGTGGCATCCTAGTGTTCAGAGACCAGGGTGTTTGGGGGTGGGAGGTGAGCACTGGGAGGCAGAAAGACAAAGAAGGCCCTGAGTGGATGGATGGACCTCTGTTATCAACACCTCATGTCTCAGAAGGTGGCACCTCTGCATTCCCACCTTCTGACCTACCACAGAGGAGCCAAGAGCTGGAGGAACTGCAAGAAGGGCTGTAGCTTCCTTATGATGTGGTATAGGGGACCGTGGGATGCCCTGCCCTGATTCCTATGGAAATCCAGGATGACTCAACATCCCATCAGAGCAGAAGAAGGTGAGGACAGGACTTTCTTCCTCTGATAAACCCCAATACTTATCACAAAGTGTCCACTGCCAGCACAATGCAGAAAAGCTATGGTGGGAAGAAGCGTGAATGTGTCCCTCCTCTGAATGGTGACTCTGTGCTTAAGGGATGGGGCCCAGCCCCTCTTGTGGCCTCTAGGGAAAGGAGGCACAAGGCCCAGGCCTGCTAAGCCAACACCCTCCAGGGGTCTTCTAAAGCACCCTCAAGAATCACAGGAGGTCTTGTGACAGGTACATCTTCCTGCTTGGTAGAAGTTAGGCAGGAGCCACGTAGGAGGATGTCCTGGAGAAGGAATGTGACTCAGATGGGTCACAGGAGGATGAGGCGGGAAGCCAAGGTTAATGTGCACACATCCTGTCTTAGGCGGAG
>NW_025797007.1:0-5435 GCF_021613505.1 Equus quagga | reverse complement strand
CTCCGCCTAAGACAGGATGTGTGCACATTAACCTTGGCTTCCCGCCTCATCCTCCTGTGACCCATCTGAGTCACATTCCTTCTCCAGGACATCCTCCTACGTGGCTCCTGCCTAACTTCTACCAAGCAGGAAGATGTACCTGTCACAAGACCTCCTGTGATTCTTGAGGGTGCTTTAGAAGACCCCTGGAGGGTGTTGGCTTAGCAGGCCTGGGCCTTGTGCCTCCTTTCCCTAGAGGCCACAAGAGGGGCTGGGCCCCATCCCTTAAGCACAGAGTCACCATTCAGAGGAGGGACACATTCACGCTTCTTCCCACCATAGCTTTTCTGCATTGTGCTGGCAGTGGACACTTTGTGATAAGTATTGGGGTTTATCAGAGGAAGAAAGTCCTGTCCTCACCTTCTTCTGCTCTGATGGGATGTTGAGTCATCCTGGATTTCCATAGGAATCAGGGCAGGGCATCCCACGGTCCCCTATACCACATCATAAGGAAGCTACAGCCCTTCTTGCAGTTCCTCCAGCTCTTGGCTCCTCTGTGGTAGGTCAGAAGGTGGGAATGCAGAGGTGCCACCTTCTGAGACATGAGGTGTTGATAACAGAGGTCCATCCATCCACTCAGGGCCTTCTTTGTCTTTCTGCCTCCCAGTGCTCACCTCCCACCCCCAAACACCCTGGTCTCTGAACACTAGGATGCCACACCTGCCTTCTTTCTGCATTGCTGGCTCCATCCTCTTCCTCATGCTTTGTGCATCTACAGCTTTCTCTGTGATCTCTCCCACTGCTCCAGTGTTCCAAGAACACATTCAACCACCTTTTTATGTCAGTTGGCCACTGACTCCTTAGGCCCTAATAGAAACTTGCCATGGTAACTTCCAGAATCTCTCTCTTCCTCTGGCTTTCCGGCTTTGGTACTCCACACCCTTCTCCCAGCCCTGGCCATGGTCCCTTCTCACCTCCTCAATCACCCATCTGGGTCTTTTCCCACGCTCTCTTACATGTGAGAGAAACCTTTCTTCTCCTGATATACAAAGTCTTACCTCATTAATGTTTCCTTCTATTTACCACCAGCAAAGCAACTGTGCTTTTTCCAAGGCTAACTATTGGGGCATTCACTCCCACTCCCTGACCCCTATACCACCAAGTTGCTCAGCAGTTCTCTTGTGCCCTCCAACATTATCATTATCCCTCTCAACCGGATCTTTCCCAGTGACATCCAACATGCCATGTCTTCCATCTATTTTATTAAAAACCTTCTGAATCCCACTTCCCCCTCCAGATATTTCCTCATTTTTCTGCACCTCTGTGGACCAAAATCCTGGAAGGAATTGATTATACTTGCTCTCACCAATTGATGTCCTGCCATTCTCTCTTGAATCCACTCCAGTCATGCCTCCACCTCCATCATTCACCTGAGTCTGTTCTTCTCAAGGCCATAAGTGATCTCTGTGTTGCTTAATCTCTGGTCAACTCCGAGTCCTCATCTTACTTGATCAATTCACAACTTTTCATGCAGTTGCTCACTTTCTCCTTGCAATACTTTCCTCTCTCGGCTTCCAGTATACCACACTTTTCCGGTTTTCCTCTTAACTCATTGGCTACTACTTCTCAGTCTCCTTTGCTTATGAGTTCCTCCTTTTCTTCCCACTTTCTTGACGTTGAAGAGTCCCAGAGCCCAGTTCTTAGATCTCTCCATTTACACTTATTCCCTTGATGATCTAACTAGTCTCATGGTTTTATATACATCTATCATCTGTCTGTCTATTTATCCATCTATGATCTACAGCTAAGACCTACCCTGAGCACCATCAGGCTTCTGTATTGAGAATAGACTGTTGCAGGTATGGTCTCAGGAAGAAGGGGAAAGATTGGTTATGATACTATTGCTGTAATCAGAGCAGCAGAGGAGGTGGGAAGTGGTCGTATTCCAGATTCATTCTGAAGGTAGAGACGACAGGATTTACAGATGGATTGGAGTGAACTGTTAGAAACAAAAGTCAAGGATGACACCAATGTTTTTGATCTGAAAAACTGGCAAGAGAGGTGCCATTAACTGATATGGGAAATACTGCAATTGGAGCAGGTTTAGTATGTGTGATTGGGGGGTGGGGAGGCGGGCAGAGGAGGGAATCAGGAGTTTACTTTTGAGATGAATATTGGACATCCGAGTGTATATTTTTACTAGGTAGTTTGGGCATGTGACACTGTCTACCCCATGAGATCATAACCTCCATGGAGACGAGTCTTGGTGACTATTGTGTCTGGCATTCTTCCTAGAACACAGTAAGTACTCAGATATTTTAATTGTTGAGTGCAAGATGCCTCTCAAGGTCATTTTTATTGTGACCCTTTATGTGACCCTCCTCATCAGCTGAGTACTTCTTCCTGCAGCAGGACCCACACAGCACAGGACTCATCACACTGTTGTAATAATTTATCTGCCTCCACAGCCCAGTCTCATGGTTCATAGTTTTAAATATATCCGTCTATCTATCTATCTTTCTATCTATCTATCTATCTATCATCTATCTACCTATCATCTATGTATATCTATTTATCTAGCTGTCTGTTTGCCTCCCTAAAGCCTGGATTTCCTGAACTCCCGGGTCATATGTCCAAATTGTCTAATCAACATATACACTTGTATGTCCAATATCCATCTCTAACTGTACAGAAGTGACTTCCTGATTATCCCACCACCACCCAGTCACATATACCACTCTATTCCAGTCATAGGATTTCTCATAGCGGTTCATGGCCACTCCATCTTCCCAGTTGTTTAGGCCAAAAACCTGGTGTCATCCTTGATTTCTTTTTACTCCAACTATCTACATCCAATCTATCAATAAGTCCTGTTATCTCTAACTTCAGAATGATTCCAGCATCTAATCACTTCTATCTCCTCTACTGCTACCATTGCTGGAGTAACCTCATAACTAATATCCTTGCTTCTACCCGTCTATACCCCCAATACTCTGTTATTAGCACCACAGCCTAAGTGATCCTTTTAAAACATAATTCATATCTAAGCAGACCCTCAAATACCTCCCAGTTTACTCAAAGGAAGAGTTAACATCTTGCAATGACCTTCTGGGCCTCACCCCATCTGGCCCCTTTACTGCTCTGACCTCATCCTCTGTGACATTCTCCCCTGATTACTTGGCATCAGGCTCACTGTCCTTGTTCCTTGGAATAGGCTCGGCATGCTCCAGCCTCCAGACATCTGCATTAGCTATAATTTCTGACTAGAATGCTCTTCCTTAGTCATCCGTGTGGTTTGCCCTCTCACCTCCCACTAGTCCATGCTCATGCATTAATTTCTTAGTCAGACCTGTCCTGGACTCCCTGCTTAAAACTGCACCCCACCTAAGTCTTCCCCGAACCTCTTACCCAGGTTTCTTGCATACATTTGGTCACCTTCTACAGACTATATTTTTACTATGCTTTTTAAATCTCCTTTCCTAGTGCACCATCAACCTAAGCTCCTTGGGGACAGGTTTTTTCCTCTTTTGTTCACTGCTGTCTTCCCAGTGTCTACACCAGTGCCTGGCATGTAGTAGGTGCTCAATATTAGTTGAAAGAATGGAAAAGGGATGAGTGAATGCCATCCATTCTCCAGCGTGGCAATGCCATTCTTATCCCTCAAACATTTCAAACTCAGTCTACATATCAACTCTTCCAGGAAAATTGCCATGAACACCACCCCAAATTAGGTGACGTGCCTTCCTTTGCATTCCATCTACTTTTTCTAACCAGCTCTTTCACATTGCTTTCAGTGATTTTTGACTTGACTGTTGACTCCATGGTTCCACAAGCTCCATGGAAATGAGTCCCTGTCCCATAGGGACACTATGGTGTCCCTAGTGTCTACATAGTTTCTGGAAGACAATAGGTATTCGAGTATTTGAATTGTTAATTGTTGAATGCAAGACTCAGCTGAAAGGCGTTTATATTGTGACCCTTTTGGAGACCTTCTCATCAACTGAGCTTCATTGTAGGAGGCATTTATTCCACGCAGCTGAAATGCAATGGGGGTTGAACGGGTGGCAGGGCTCCAGCAGGCTCCCAGATGGGTTACCCCTTAAAGAGCTAATCAGTGACAACAGGGCGCAGAGAGGGGAGATGCTCTCCTTTGCTTCTGACATCTGTCATATTCTCCGTGTGCTTTGGATAAACACAAAGCATCTCAAGGATGGAGCCCCGTGACACTCCTCTAAAACCTTCCCTCCAGACTGTGGGCACATAGAGAAGCTATTGATGAATTGTGCCTGTGGGCCAGGAATGCACTGGGTTCCTGGCCACTCCCTCTGGACTATCATCATGCCCACATTGCTCCTCTGAAGCTTCCGTTTCATGGGAAGCCATGAAAGAATTCAAGCCTGACCTTTACCTTCAATGTGCCTTAGACAAGGGTCTTCCTTCTCTTCTCAAGCCCCTTGATCCACAGTCCAGGGTGGGGCTGAAAGAGTTGTGTGGAATCTGGCCCATCTGAAATGTGGGGTTAACCTCCTATACCACATGAGAAGTACTGCCTCCCTCCTCCACCCTCTCCATCACGTATCACATTGAAAATAAGGAGGCACAAACAGGCAGTTCTTTGCTCAGGGGTATAAAGTATATTTGGACAGGGTCCTGCATCACCTGCACATTAATGGAAATAATGATGACAGTCTTTTTCAGGGGGATGCAGAGGTTTGGGAACCTCTGAACTGTTTTTCCCTGGAATGGGAATTCTCCTTGTATAGACCAGTGCCTTCTGCTGAGGTGAAAGTTGAGACCTGGGATGGATTTTCTGGTTGAGTGGCATAAGTCAGCTGAGGATGGTGCTTGGAGCTGCTGTGAAAGGCACAGGAACCAGGAGTGGCTGGACTGAAGGAAGTAGGGGCATCGAAAAAGGTCATGCCCTCCTCCTCTGCTGTCTTCTCCAACTTAGCTCCCCTCACCGGGTCTTTGGTGGGAGGTGCACTCTTCAAAACCTTTTTTGTTGTGGTTTTGGCCACCGTCTCGTTCTTAGAGAGGAGAATGTGTTCCTCAGGCCCTTGACCTTTCATCTCGGGGTTAATCCAGTGTGGAATGTACATCATCTTATTTCCCAAGCCAGCTTCTGCAGCTTCTGGAAGGGTGAGGCACTTGTGAGTATGAGCTGCCTTTACCAGACCCTGCAGCTCTTGGCCCTAGAAAGTGTGACCCTACAAATTTTGGACCTAAACAGTTTGGATCTGAGAAATGTGGCCCCTTCAAATGCTGGACTTGCAAAATCTGGCCCAGCAAATGATGGAGTAAGTTGGTCCTGTAAGGTCTGGTCCTTTAAGCTCTGGGCACTCCAGACTTGGCATTCTCAGGAATCCTTGTTTGGGTGAGGTCATTTAGCTTGCTCTAACAGCCTTGCAGACCATTCTTATCTGGTCCTTTTGTCCCAAGGAATCCTGGAGGATGCT
>NW_025797006.1:0-2594 GCF_021613505.1 Equus quagga | reverse complement strand
GATAGATAGATAGATAGATAGATAGATAGATAGATAGATAGATAGATGAATATATTTAAAACCATGAGACTTGGCTGTGGAGGCGGATAAATTGTTACAACAGTGTGATGAGTCCTGTGCTGTGTGGATCCTGCTGCAGGAAGAAGTACTCAGCTGATGAGGAGGGTCACATAAAGGGTCGCAATAAAAATGACCTTGAGAGGCATCTTGCACTCAACAATTAATATATCTGAGTACTTACTGTATTCCAGGAACAATGCTAGACACAACAGTCACCAAGACTTGTCTCCATGGAGACCATGATCTCATGGGGTAGACAGCCTCACATGCCCAAACTACCTAGTCAAAATATACACTCGGATGTCCAATATTCATCTCAAAAGTAAACTCCTGATTCCCTGCTCTGCCCGCCTCCCCACCCCCCAATCACACATACCAAACCTGCTCCAATTGCAGTATTTCCCATATCAGTTAATGGCACCTCTCTCGCCAGTTTTTCAGACCAAAAACATTGGTGTCATCCTTGACTTTTGTTTCTAACAGTTCACTCCAATCCATCAGTAAATCCTGTTGTCTCTACCTTCAAAATGAATCCAGAATACTACCACTTCCCACCTCCTCTGCTGCTCTGATTATGGCAATAGTATCATAACCAATCTTTCCACTTCTTCTTAAGACCATACCTCCAACAGTCTACTCTCAACACAGAAGCTTGATGGTGGTCAGGGAAGGTCTTAGCTGTACATGATAGATAGATGGATAAATAGACAGGCAGACAAATAGATAGACAGATGATAGATGTATATAAAACCATGAGACTGGTAAGATCATCAAGGGAATAAGTGTAAATGGAGAGATCTAAGGACTGGGCTCTGGGACTCTTCAACATTAAGAAACTGGCAAGCAAAGGAGGAACCCATAAGCAAAGGAGACTGAGAAGTAGTAGCCAGTGAGTTAGGAGAAAAACCGGAACGGTGTGGTATACTGGAAGCCAAGAGAGGAATGTATTGCAAGGAGAAAGTGAGCAACTGCATGAAAAGTTGTGAATTGATCAAGTAAGATGAGGACTCGGAGTTGACCAGAGATTGAGCAACATAGAGATCACTTATGGCCTTGAGAAGAAGAGACTCAGGTGAATGATGGAGGTGGAGACGTGACTGGAGTGGATTCAAGAGAGAGTGGCAGGAGAGTAATTGGTGAGAGCAAGTATAACCAATTCCTTCAAGGAGTTTTGGTCCACAGAGGTGCAGAAAAATGAGGAAATATCTGGAGGGGGAGGTGGGACCCAGAGGGTTTTTATAAAATAGATGGGAGACATTGCATGTTGGATGTCAATCGAAAAGATCCAGTTGAGAGGGATAATGATAATGTAGGAGGGCACAGGAGAACTGCTGGAGCAATGTGGTGGTATAGGGGTCAGGGAGTGGGAATGAATGCCCAAGTCAAGTGGTTGGCCTTGGCAAAAGCACAGTCACTTTGCTGGTGGTAAATAGAAGGAAACATTAATGAGGTAAGACTTTGTGTATCAGGAGAAGAAAGGTTTCTCTCATATGTGAGAGAGTGTGGGCAAACACCCAGATGGGTGATTGAGGAGGTGAGAAGGGACCATGGCCAGGGCTAGGAGAGGGGTGTGGAGTACGAAAGCCGGAAAGCCAGAGGAAGATATAGATTCTGGAAGTTACCATGGCAAGTTTCTATTAGGGCCTAAGGAGTCAGTGGCCAACTGACATAAAAAGGTGGTTGAATGTGTTCTTGGAACACTGGAGCAGTTGGAGAGATCACAGAGAAAGCTGTGGATGTATAAAGCATGAGGAAGAGGATGGAGCCAGCAATGCAGAAAGAGGGCAGGTGTGGCATCCTAGTGTTCAGAGACCAGGGTGTTTGGGGGTGGGAGGAGAGGACTGGGAGGCAGAAAGACAAAGAAGGCCCTGAGTGGATGGATGGACCTCTGTTATCGACACCTCATATGTCTCAGAAGGTGGCACCTCTGCATTCCCACCTTTTGACCTACCACAGAGGAGCCAAGAGCTGGAGGAAGTGCAAGAAGGGCTGTAGCTTCCTTATGATGTGGTACAGGGGACTGTGGGATGCCCTGCCCTGATTCCCAAGGAAATCCAGGAAGACTCAATAATCCCGTCAGACCAGAAGAAGGTGGGGACAGAACTCTCTTCCTCTGATAAACCCCAATACTTATCACAAAGTGTCCACTGCCAGCAGGAAAAAGAAAAGCCATGATGGGAAGAAGCGTGAATGTGTCCCTCCTCTGAATGGTGACTCTGTGCTTAAGGGATGGGGCCCAGCCCCTCTTGTGGCCTCTAGGGAGAGGAGGCAGAAGGCCCAGGCCTGCTGAGCCAACACCCTCCAGGTGTCTTCTAAAGCACCCTCAAAGATCACAGGAGGTCTTGTGACAGTTACATCTTCCTGCTTGGTGGAACTTGGGCAGGAGCCACGTAGGAGGATGTCCTGGAGAAGGAATGTGACTCAGATGGGTCACAGGAGCATGAGGCGGGAAGCCAAGGTTAATGTGCACACATCCTGTCTTAGGCAGAGCAGGTCCTTCCCATGGTCCCTCACAGGCTCCTACCTGCCCCAGC
>NW_025797005.1:0-2594 GCF_021613505.1 Equus quagga | reverse complement strand
GCTGGGGCAGGTAGGAGCCTGTGAGGGACCATGGGAAGGACCTGCTCTGCCTAAGACAGGATGTGTGCACATTAACCTTGGCTTCCCGCCTCATGCTCCTGTGACCCATCTGAGTCACATTCCTTCTCCAGGACATCCTCCTACGTGGCTCCTGCCCAAGTTCCACCAAGCAGGAAGATGTAACTGTCACAAGACCTCCTGTGATCTTTGAGGGTGCTTTAGAAGACACCTGGAGGGTGTTGGCTCAGCAGGCCTGGGCCTTCTGCCTCCTCTCCCTAGAGGCCACAAGAGGGGCTGGGCCCCATCCCTTAAGCACAGAGTCACCATTCAGAGGAGGGACACATTCACGCTTCTTCCCATCATGGCTTTTCTTTTTCCTGCTGGCAGTGGACACTTTGTGATAAGTATTGGGGTTTATCAGAGGAAGAGAGTTCTGTCCCCACCTTCTTCTGGTCTGACGGGATTATTGAGTCTTCCTGGATTTCCTTGGGAATCAGGGCAGGGCATCCCACAGTCCCCTGTACCACATCATAAGGAAGCTACAGCCCTTCTTGCACTTCCTCCAGCTCTTGGCTCCTCTGTGGTAGGTCAAAAGGTGGGAATGCAGAGGTGCCACCTTCTGAGACATATGAGGTGTCGATAACAGAGGTCCATCCATCCACTCAGGGCCTTCTTTGTCTTTCTGCCTCCCAGTCCTCTCCTCCCACCCCCAAACACCCTGGTCTCTGAACACTAGGATGCCACACCTGCCCTCTTTCTGCATTGCTGGCTCCATCCTCTTCCTCATGCTTTATACATCCACAGCTTTCTCTGTGATCTCTCCAACTGCTCCAGTGTTCCAAGAACACATTCAACCACCTTTTTATGTCAGTTGGCCACTGACTCCTTAGGCCCTAATAGAAACTTGCCATGGTAACTTCCAGAATCTATATCTTCCTCTGGCTTTCCGGCTTTCGTACTCCACACCCCTCTCCTAGCCCTGGCCATGGTCCCTTCTCACCTCCTCAATCACCCATCTGGGTGTTTGCCCACACTCTCTCACATATGAGAGAAACCTTTCTTCTCCTGATACACAAAGTCTTACCTCATTAATGTTTCCTTCTATTTACCACCAGCAAAGTGACTGTGCTTTTGCCAAGGCCAACCACTTGACTTGGGCATTCATTCCCACTCCCTGACCCCTATACCACCACATTGCTCCAGCAGTTCTCCTGTGCCCTCCTACATTATCATTATCCCTCTCAACTGGATCTTTTCGATTGACATCCAACATGCAATGTCTCCCATCTATTTTATAAAAACCCTCTGGGTCCCACCTCCCCCTCCAGATATTTCCTCATTTTTCTGCACCTCTGTGGACCAAAACTCCTTGAAGGAATTGGTTATACTTGCTCTCACCAATTACTCTCCTGCCACTCTCTCTTGAATCCACTCCAGTCACGTCTCCACCTCCATCATTCACCTGAGTCTCTTCTTCTCAAGGCCATAAGTGATCTCTATGTTGCTCAATCTCTGGTCAACTCCGAGTCCTCATCTTACTTGATCAATTCACAACTTTTCATGCAGTTGCTCACTTTCTCCTTGCAATACATTCCTCTCTTGGCTTCCAGTATACCACACCGTTCCGGTTTTTCTCCTAACTCACTGGCTACTACTTCTCAGTCTCCTTTGCTTATGGGTTCCTCCTTTGCTTGCCAGTTTCTTAATGTTGAAGAGTCCCAGAGCCCAGTCCTTAGATCTCTCCATTTACACTTATTCCCTTGATGATCTTACCAGTCTCATGGTTTTATATACATCTATCATCTGTCTATCTATTTGTCTGCCTGTCTATTTATCCATCTATCTATCATGTACAGCTAAGACCTTCCCTGACCACCATCAAGCTTCTGTGTTGAGAGTAGACTGTTGGAGGTATGGTCTTAAGAAGAAGTGGAAAGATTGGTTATGATACTATTGCCATAATCAGAGCAGCAGAGGAGGTGGGAAGTGGTAGTATTCTGGATTCATTTTGAAGGTAGAGACAACAGGATTTACTGATGGATTGGAGTGAACTGTTAGAAACAAAAGTCAAGGATGACACCAATGTTTTTGGTCTGAAAAACTGGCGAGAGAGGTGCCATTAACTGATATGGGAAATACTGCAATTGGAGCAGGTTTGGTATGTGTGATTGGGGGGTGGGGAGGCGGGCAGAGCAGGGAATCAGGAGTTTACTTTTGAGATGAATATTGGACATCCGAGTGTATATTTTGACTAGGTAGTTTGGGCATGTGAGGCTGTCTACCCCATGAGATCATGGTCTCCATGGAGACAAGTCTTGGTGACTGTTGTGTCTAGCATTGTTCCTGGAATACAGTAAGTACTCAGATATATTAATTGTTGAGTGCAAGATGCCTCTCAAGGTCATTTTTATTGCGACCCTTTATGTGACCCTCCTCATCAGCTGAGTACTTCTTCCTGCAGCAGGATCCACACAGCACAGGACTCATCACACTGTTGTAACAATTTATCCGCCTCCACAGCCAAGTCTCATGGTTTTAAATATATTCATCTATCTATCTATCTATCTATCTATCTATCTATCTATCTATCTATC
>NW_025797004.1:0-3223 GCF_021613505.1 Equus quagga | reverse complement strand
AGCATCCTCCAGGATTCCTTGGGACAAAAGGACCAGATAAGAATGGTGTGCAAGGCTGTTAGAGCAAGCTGATTGACCTCACCCAAACAAGGATTCCTGAGAATGCCAAATCTGGAGTGCCCAGAGCTTAAAGGGCCAGACCTTACAGGACCAAATTACTGCATCATTTGCTGGGCCAGACTTTGCAAGTCCAGCATTTGAAGGGGCCACATTTTTCAGATCCAAACTTTTTAGGTCCAAAATTTGTAGGGCCACACTTTCTAGGGCCAAGAGCTGCAGGGTCTGGTAAAGGCAGCTCATACTCACAAGTGCCCCACCCTTCCAGAAGCTGCAGAAGCTGGCTTGGGAAATAAGATGAAGTACTTTCCATACTGGATTAACCCCAAGATGAAAAGTCAAGGCCCTAAGGAACCCGTTCTCCGCTCTAAGGATGAGATGGTGGCCAAAACCACAACAAAAAGTGTTGTGAAGAGTGTACCTTCCACCAAAGACCCAGTGAGGGGAGCTAAGCTGGAGAAGACAGCAGAGGAGGAGGGCATGACCTTCTTCGATGCCCCCACTTCTGTCAATCTATCCACTCCTGGTTCCTGTGCCTTTCACAACAGCTCCAAACACATCCTCAGCTGACTTGTGCCACTCAACCAGAAAATCCATCCCAGGTCTCAACTTTCACCTCAGCAGAAGGCACTGGTCTATACAAGGAGAATACCCATTCCAGGGAAAAGCAGTTCAGAGCTTCCCAAACCTCTGCATCCCCCTGAAAAAGACTGTCATCATTATTTCCATTAACGTGCAGGTGATGCAGGACCCTGTCCAAATATACTTTATACCCCTGAGCAAAGAACCACCTATTTGTGCCTCCTTATTTTCAATGTGATACGTGATGGAGAGGGTGGAGGAGGGAGGCAGTACTTCTCATGTGGTATAGGAGGTTAACCCCACGTTTCAGATGGGCCAGATTCCACACAACTCTTTCAGCCCCACCCTGGACTGTGGATCAAGGGGCTTGAGAAGGAAGACCCTTGTCTAAGGCGCATTGAGGGTAAAGGTCAGGCTTGAATTCTTTCATGGCTTCCCATGAAAAGGAAGCTTCAGAGGAGCAATGTGGGCATGATGATAGTACAGAGGGAGTGGCCAGGAACCCAGTGCATTCCTGGCCCACAGGCACAATTCACCAATAACTTCTCTATGTGCCCACAGTCTGGAGGGAAGGTTTTAGAGGAGTGTCATGGGGCTCCATCCTTGAGATGCTTTGTGTTTATCTAAAGCACGTGGAGCATATGACAGACGTCAGAAGCAAAGGAGAGCATCTCCCCTCTCTGTGCCCTGTTGTTACTGATTAGCTCTTTAAGGAGTAACCCATCTGGGAGCCTGCTGGAGCCCTGCCACCTGTTCGACCCCCATTGCCTTTCAGCTGCGTGGAATAAATGCCTCCTACAATGAAGCTCAGTTGATGAGAAGGTCTCCAAAAGGGTCACAATAAAAATGACTTTGAGCTGAGTCTTGCATTCAACAATTCGAATACTCAAGTACTTGCTGTCTTCCCAAAACTATGCAGACCCTAGGGACAGCATGGTGAACAATACAGGCTTCCCTCCCATGGAGCTTGTGGAACCACGGAGCCAACAGTCAAATAAAAAAAACACTGAAAGCAATGTGAAAGAGCTGGTTAGAGAAAGTAGATGAAATACAAAGGAAGGCACGTCACCTAATTTGGGGCGGTGTTCATGGCAATTTTCCTGGAAGAGTTGATATGTAGACTGAGTTTGAAATGTTTGAGGGAGCAGAATGGGGCTGCCACGCTGGAGAATGGATGGCATTCACTCATCCATTTTTTCATTCTTCAGCTAATATTGAGCACCTACTACATGCCAGGCACTGATGTAGACACTGGGAAGACAGCAGTGAACAAAAGAGGAAAAAATCTGTCCCCAAGGAGCTTAGGTTGATGGTGCACTAGGAAGGGAGATAAAAAAGCATAGTAAAAATACAGTCTGTAGAAGGTGACAAATTTTTGCAAGAAACCAGGGTAAGAGGTTCGGGGAAGACTTAGGTGGGTGCAGTTTTAAACAGGGAGTTCAGGTCAGGTCTGACTAAGAAATTAATGCATGAGCATGGACTAGAGGGAGGTGAGAATGGGTAAACCACACGGATGACTGAGGAAGCGCGTGCCAGTCAGAAATTATAGCTAATGCAGATGTCTGGAGGCTGGAGCATGCCTCGCCTATTCCAGGGAACAAGGACAGTGAGCTTAATGCCAAGTAATCAGGGGAGAATGTCACAGAGGATGAGGTCAGAGCAGTAAAGGGGCCAGATGGGGTGAGGCCCAGAAGGTCATTGCAAGATGTTGACTCTTCCTTTGAGTAAACTAGGAGCTGTTTGAGGGTCTGCTTAGATCTGAATTCTGTTTCAAAAGGATCACTTAGGAAGTGGCCTGGTTGCATAGTGGTTAAGTTCACATGCTCTGCTTCAGTGGCCTGGGGTTGGGAGGTTCAGATCCTGGGCGCAGACCTAAATACTGCTCATCAAGCCATGCTGTGGCAGCATCTCGCATACAAAATGGAGGAAGATTGCCATAGATGTTAGCTCAGTGACAATCTTCCTCAAGCAAAAAGAGGAAGATTCGCAACAGATGTTAGCTCAGGGCCAGTCTTCCTCACCAAAAATAAATAAATAAATAAAAGGATCACTTAGGCTGTGGTGCTAATAATGGAGTGTTGTGTGTATAGACTTGGGTAGAAGCAGGGATATTGGTTATGAGGTTACTCCAGCAATGGTAGCAGCAGAGAAGATAGAAGTATTTAGATGCTGGAATCATTTTGAAGGTAGAGACAACAGGACTTATTGACAGATTGGATGTGGATAGTTGGAGAAAAAAAGTCAAGGATGACACCAGTGTTTTTGGCCTAAACAACGGGGAAGATGGAATTGTCATGAACTGCTATGAGAAATACTATGACTCGAATAGGGTGGTATATGTGACTGGGTGGGGGTGGTGGAGGGTAATCAGGAGATCACTTCTGTACAGTTAGAGATGGATATTGGACATACAAGTGTATATGTTGATTAGACGATTTGGGCATATGACCCTGGAGTTCAGGAAAGTCCAGGCTTTAGGGAGGCAAACAGACAGTTAGATAAATAGATATACATAGATGATAGATAGGTAGATAGATGATAGATAGATAGATAGATAGATAGATAGATAGATAGATAGATAGAT
>NW_025797003.1:0-3223 GCF_021613505.1 Equus quagga | reverse complement strand
ATCTATCTATCTATCTATCTATCTATCTATCTATCTATCTATCTATCATCTATCTACCTATCTATCATCTATGTATATCTATTTATCTAACTGTCTGTTTGCCTCCCTAAAGCCTGGACTTTCCTGAACTCCAGGGTCATATGCCCAAATCGTCTAATCAACATATACACTTGTATGTCCAATATCCATCTCTAACTGTACAGAAGTGATCTCCTGATTACCCTCCACCACCCCCACCCAGTCACATATACCACCCTATTCGAGTCATAGTATTTCTCATAGCAGTTCATGACAATTCCATCTTCCCCGTTGTTTAGGCCAAAAACACTGGTGTCATCCTTGACTTTTTTTCTCCAACTATCCACATCCAATCTGTCAATAAGTCCTGTTGTCTCTACCTTCAAAATGATTCCAGCATCTAAATACTTCTATCTTCTCTGCTGCTACCATTGCTGGAGTAACCTCATAACCAATATCCCTGCTTCTACCCAAGTCTATACACACAACACTCCATTATTAGCACCACAGCCTAAGTGATCCTTTTATTTATTTATTTATTTTTGGTGAGGAAGACTGGCCCTGAGCTAACATCTGTTGCGAATCTTCCTCTTTTTGCTTGAGGAAGATTGTCACTGAGCTAACATCTATGGCAATCTTCCTCCATTTTGTATGCGAGATGCTGCCACAGCATGGCTTGATGAGCAGTATTTAGGTCTGCGCCCAGGATCTGAACCTCCCAACCCCAGGCCACTGAAGCAGAGCATGTGAACTTAACCACTATGCAACCAGGCCACTTCCTAAGTGATCCTTTTGAAACAGAATTCAGATCTAAGCAGACCCTCAAACAGCTCCTAGTTTACTCAAAGGAAGAGTCAACATCTTGCAATGACCTTCTGGGCCTCACCCCATCTGGCCCCTTTACTGCTCTGACCTCATCCTCTGTGACATTCTCCCCTGATTACTTGGCATTAAGCTCACTGTCCTTGTTCCCTGGAATAGGCGAGGCATGCTCCAGCCTCCAGACATCTGCATTAGCTATAATTTCTGACTGGCACGCGCTTCCTCAGTCATCCGTGTGGTTTACCCATTCTCACCTCCCTCTAGTCCATGCTCATGCATTAATTTCTTAGTCAGACCTGACCTGAACTCCCTGTTTAAAACTGCACCCACCTAAGTCTTCCCCGAACCTCTTACCCTGGTTTCTTGCAAAAATTTGTCACCTTCTACAGACTGTATTTTTACTATGCTTTTTTATCTCCCTTCCTAGTGCACCATCAACCTAAGCTCCTTGGGGACAGATTTTTTCCTCTTTTGTTCACTGCTGTCTTCCCAGTGTCTACATCAGTGCCTGGCATGTAGTAGGTGCTCAATATTAGCTGAAGAATGAAAAAATGGATGAGTGAATGCCATCCATTCTCCAGCGTGGCAGCCCCATTCTGCTCCCTCAAACATTTCAAACTCAGTCTACATATCAACTCTTCCAGGAAAATTGCCATGAACACCGCCCCAAATTAGGTGACGTGCCTTCCTTTGTATTTCATCTACTTTCTCTAACCAGCTCTTTCACATTGCTTTCAGTGTTTTTTTTATTTGACTGTTGGCTCCGTGGTTCCACAAGCTCCATGGGAGGGAAGCCTGTATTGTTCACCATGCTGTCCCTAGGGTCTGCATAGTTTTGGGAAGACAGCAAGTACTTGAGTATTCGAATTGTTGAATGCAAGACTCAGCTCAAAGTCATTTTTATTGTGACCCTTTTGGAGACCTTCTCATCAACTGAGCTTCATTGTAGGAGGCATTTATTCCACGCAGCTGAAAGGCAATGGGGGTCGAACAGGTGGCAGGGCTCCAGCAGGCTCCCAGATGGGTTACTCCTTAAAGAGCTAATCAGTAACAACAGGGCACAGAGAGGGGAGATGCTCTCCTTTGCTTCTGACGTCTGTCATATGCTCCACGTGCTTTAGATAAACACAAAGCATCTCAAGGATGGAGCCCCATGACACTCCTCTAAAACCTTCCCTCCAGACTGTGGGCACATAGAGAAGTTATTGGTGAATTGTGCCTGTGGGCCAGGAATGCACTGGGTTCCTGGCCACTCCCTCTGTACTATCATCATGCCCACATTGCTCCTCTGAAGCTTCCTTTTCATGGGAAGCCATGAAAGAATTCAAGCCTGACCTTTACCCTCAATGCGCCTTAGACAAGGGTCTTCCTTCTCAAGCCCCTTGATCCACAGTCCAGGGTGGGGCTGAAAGAGTTGTGTGGAATCTGGCCCATCTGAAACGTGGGGTTAACCTCCTATACCACATGAGAAGTACTGCCTCCCTCCTCCACCCTCTCCATCACGTATCACATTGAAAATAAGGAGGCACAAATAGGTGGTTCTTTGCTCAGGGGTATAAAGTATATTTGGACAGGGTCCTGCATCACCTGCACGTTAATGGAAATAATGATGACAGTCTTTTTCAGGGGGATGCAGAGGTTTGGGAAGCTCTGAACTGCTTTTCCCTGGAATGGGTATTCTCCTTGTATAGACCAGTGCCTTCTGCTGAGGTGAAAGTTGAGACCTGGGATGGATTTTCTGGTTGAGTGGCACAAGTCAGCTGAGGATGTGTTTGGAGCTGTTGTGAAAGGCACAGGAACCAGGAGTGGATAGATTGACAGAAGTGGGGGCATCGAAGAAGGTCATGCCCTCCTCCTCTGCTGTCTTCTCCAGCTTAGCTCCCCTCACTGGGTCTTTGGTGGAAGGTACACTCTTCACAACACTTTTTGTTGTGGTTTTGGCCACCATCTCATCCTTAGAGCGGAGAACGGGTTCCTTAGGGCCTTGACTTTTCATCTTGGGGTTAATCCAGTATGGAAAGTACTTCATCTTATTTCCCAAGCCAGCTTCTGCAGCTTCTGGAAGGGTGGGGCACTTGTGAGTATGAGCTGCCTTTACCAGACCCTGCAGCTCTTGGCCCTAGAAAGTGTGGCCCTACAAATTTTGGACCTAAAAAGTTTGGATCTGAAAAATGTGGCCCCTTCAAATGCTGGACTTGCAAAGTCTGGCCCAGCAAATGATGCAGTAATTTGGTCCTGTAAGGTCTGGCCCTTTAAGCTCTGGGCACTCCAGATTTGGCATTCTCAGGAATCCTTGTTTGGGTGAGGTCAATCAGCTTGCTCTAACAGCCTTGCACACCATTCTTATCTGGTCCTTTTGTCCCAAGGAATCCTGGAGGATGCT
>NW_025797002.1:0-1714 GCF_021613505.1 Equus quagga | reverse complement strand
GGAGAGCATGGCCAGAAAGAAATACATTGGACGATGTAAGGACTCTTAACGATGAATGAGGTACACAAGGCCAAGGTTTCCTACAAAGGAGATGATATACATTGTGCAGAATGGGAGGGAGATCCATACATGTACTCTTTCCAGACCAGGAATTCCATTAAGAATAAAAAATTGGGGGGCCACATATGAATTATTTGAAACCAGCATAACTAATTCAATAGAGGGAATCTATTTTTCTGGATGTCTCTCTCCTAAGAAGAAGGAATTAAGAAATAGAAATTTAATTCAGATCTTCCTTGAAAATTCAATTTTACACTTGCAATAAAATTAAATTTATATGAGTCCCAACAATTTTGCCTAAAATTGCCTATGAAAATAAATAATTCATTGAGTAATACTATATTACCTGTAATATTTTAAAAGCTTTATGAACAGTCTAAACGTAGTTCTTAAAGCCATAGTTACAAAGTTGTAATGCTTGTTATCATCAAATATAAGAAATTAATACATAGAGAGATCAAATAATGTTGAATGTCACAAAACTAGATTCAGGGACAGAAAGGATATTCATATATGACTCTAACATTCATGCAATCTCTGTTATCTGCATCCTGATTTGACAGAGTATATAGCTTATGACAGCAAGTTATAATTTCATGAAGGATGGCCTGGAATTTGTTAATAACGTTAATTTCAAGTGGTAATACGTAACAGGGAGATTTTGGTAATGCATACCAAATAAGATCTTATTCAAATTTCAATTATTTTCATACCAGTTATATGACTTGGTTTGATTTACTTGACACTCAAAGCCTCAGTTGCTTATCTATAATACAAGGCTAATGATAATGAACAGTTCTGAAAAATAATCAGAAGTTTATTTAACTCCTAAGTTAGTATCCTGGTAGATTGTATATACTAATTTGAAATGCAAGTGGGGATGCCACATGGATATGAGATTCAATGATAGTGGTCATGAAGGTCTAACTATTGTGATTGTCCCTGAAAGAGAAAAATAAGAAATCTCCCTTTCTCACATACCCTGTAATAAACCAATGTCATTGTCATCTATTTTTCTTTTCATGTCTTCTGTTTTTTTTTTTTAACTTTTTTTTTTTTTAAAGATTTTATTTTTTCCTTTTTCTCCCCAAAGCCCCCCAGTACATAGTTGTGCATTCTTCGTTGTGGGTTCTTCTAGTTGTGGCATGTGGGACGCTGCCTCAGCGTGGTCTGATGAGCAGTGCCATGTCCGCGCCCAGGATTCGAACTAACGAAACACTGGGCCGCCTGCAGCGGAGCGCGCGAACTTAACCACTCGGCCACGGGGCCAGCCCCATGTCTTCTGTTTTTACATAATTTTTGTGGACCATATTCTCTGTAGTCTCCCTTTATTCTTTCTCCTGGAAATATTTCCACTCTCATGACCTGAAGTAGAGGCAACATGATGTTAATTTTCAGATAATTTTACAAGAAAGCTATGTCAAAATTGCTGAGTCCTCCTTCTAAATGCATCCTGGATGTTTTCATTTTAAATTTCCATGGACAGTTTAAAGTCACCATGTCCAAGACTAAAGTCATCACTTCAACTTCTATCCCATGCCAGAATAAACTCCATTTCTGAGTTCTGTCTTTTGGAGAATGCTGTCATCATCTACCACATGATCTACCCACATCTTTGTCATCTTCTCAGGTATTCCTCTACCTCATATTGGGT
>NW_025797001.1:0-1692 GCF_021613505.1 Equus quagga | reverse complement strand
GGAGAGCATGGCCAGAAAGAAATACATTGGACGATGTAAGGACTCTTCACGATGAATGAGGTACACAAGGCCAAGGTTTCCCACAAGGGAGATGATATACATTGTGCAGAATGGTATGGAGATCCATCCATGTACTCTTTCCAAACCAGGAATTCCATTAAGAATAAAAGATTTAGGGGCCACATATGAATTGTTGGAAACCAGCATAACTAGTTCAATAGAGGAACTCTATTTTCCCAGAAGTCTCTATACTGAGGAGAATGAATGAAGAGATAGAAATGTATTGCACCATCCTTGAGAATGCAAATTTAAATTTGGAATAAAATTAAATTTATAATAGTACCAACAATTTTGAATAATAGTGACTACGAAAATACACAATTTATTGAATAATACTATATTACAGGTAATATTTTAAAAGTTTTGTAAGCAGTGTAAATGTAATTTTTAAAGGCATAATTACAAAGTTGTAATGGTTTTATCATCAAATAAAAGAGAAAAATAAGGCAGAGATCGAATAATGTTGAATGTCACAAAACTAGATTCAGGAATAGAAATGACATTCACTTATGACTGCAATATTCCTGCAGTCTCTTTACTCTGCAGCCTGGTTTGACAAAGCAGATAGCTTATGACAACAACGTATAATTGCATGAAGGATGGCCTGGAATTTGTTTGTTACATTAATTTTGAGTGGCAATATATAATGGTAAGCTTATGGTTATGTATACCAAATAAAATCTCACTCAAATCTCAGCCCTTTTCAAACAAATTCTATGACTTGGTGAAGTTTGCTTCACTGTCAAAGCCTCAGTTGCTCATCCATAATGAAAGGATTATAATACCTACCTCAAAGAGTTCTGAAAAATGAGTTTATTTAACTCTTTGGTTTGTATCCTACTAGATTGAATATAGTAATTTCAAATGCAAGTGTAGATGCTATATGGATATGAGATTCAAGGATAGTCGTCATGAAGGTCAATTCAACTTGATTGTCCTGTGAAAGAGAGAAATAAGAAATCTCCTTTTCTCAAATAGCCTGTAATCCTCCAATGTCATTATCTATTACCTTTCTATGTCTTCTATTTTTACACCATTCTTCAGAACCATATTTTCTGAATTCTGTCTACTTTCTCCCTCTTGGAAATATTTCCACTTTCATTAACTCCAGTAGAGCCAACATGAAGATAATTTTCAGATAATTTTATAGGAAAGCTATGTCAAAATAGTTGAGTTCTGGGACAGGTCCAGTGGCATAGTGGTTAAGTTCGCACATTCTGCTTCAGCAGCCTGGGGTTTGTGAGTTCGCATCCCAGGCACTGACCTACACACTGCTCATCAAGCCATACTGAGGAGGCATCCTATAAACAAAATAGAGGAAGACTGGCACAGATGTTAGCTCAGGGACAACCTCCCTCAAACAAAAATAGGAAGATTGGTAACACATGTTAGCTCGGTGCCAATCTTCCTCACCAAAAAAAAAAAAAAAAAAGAATTCTCCTTCTAAATGCATACTGTTTATTTCCATGGACACTTTTAATTCACCATATTCAAGACTAAATTCATCACTTCAACCTATACCCCATGCCAAAATGAACTCTATTTCTGATTTCTGTCTTTCGGATAACGCTTTCATCATTTATATCATCTATCCACATCTTTGTCATCTTCTCAGGTATTCCTCTACCTCAT
>NW_025797000.1:0-1714 GCF_021613505.1 Equus quagga | reverse complement strand
ACCCAATATGAGGTAGAGGAATACCTGAGAAGATGACAAAGATGTGGGTAGATCATGTGGTAGATGATGACAGCATTCTCCAAAAGACAGAACTCAGAAATGGAGTTTATTCTGGCATGGGATAGAAGTTGAAGTGATGACTTTAGTCTTGGACATGGTGACTTTAAACTGTCCATGGAAATTTAAAATGAAAACATCCAGGATGCATTTAGAAGGAGGACTCAGCAATTTTGACATAGCTTTCTTGTAAAATTATCTGAAAATTAACATCATGTTGCCTCTACTTCAGGTCATGAGAGTGGAAATATTTCCAGGAGAAAGAATAAAGGGAGACTACAGAGAATATGGTCCACAAAAATTATGTAAAAACAGAAGACATGGGGCTGGCCCCGTGGCCGAGTGGTTAAGTTCGCGCGCTCCGCTGCAGGCGGCCCAGTGTTTCGTTAGTTCGAATCCTGGGCGCGGACATGGCACTGCTCATCAGACCACGCTGAGGCAGCGTCCCACATGCCACAACTAGAAGAACCCACAACGAAGAATGCACAACTATGTACTGGGGGGCTTTGGGGAGAAAAAGGAAAAAATAAAATCTTTAAAAAAAAAAAAAGTTAAAAAAAAAAAACAGAAGACATGAAAAGAAAAATAGATGACAATGACATTGGTTTATTACAGGGTATGTGAGAAAGGGAGATTTCTTATTTTTCTCTTTCAGGGACAATCACAATAGTTAGACCTTCATGACCACTATCATTGAATCTCATATCCATGTGGCATCCCCACTTGCATTTCAAATTAGTATATACAATCTACCAGGATACTAACTTAGGAGTTAAATAAACTTCTGATTATTTTTCAGAACTGTTCATTATCATTAGCCTTGTATTATAGATAAGCAACTGAGGCTTTGAGTGTCAAGTAAATCAAACCAAGTCATATAACTGGTATGAAAATAATTGAAATTTGAATAAGATCTTATTTGGTATGCATTACCAAAATCTCCCTGTTACGTATTACCACTTGAAATTAACGTTATTAACAAATTCCAGGCCATCCTTCATGAAATTATAACTTGCTGTCATAAGCTATATACTCTGTCAAATCAGGATGCAGATAACAGAGATTGCATGAATGTTAGAGTCATATATGAATATCCTTTCTGTCCCTGAATCTAGTTTTGTGACATTCAACATTATTTGATCTCTCTATGTATTAATTTCTTATATTTGATGATAACAAGCATTACAACTTTGTAACTATGGCTTTAAGAACTACGTTTAGACTGTTCATAAAGCTTTTAAAATATTACAGGTAATATAGTATTACTCAATGAATTATTTATTTTCATAGGCAATTTTAGGCAAAATTGTTGGGACTCATATAAATTTAATTTTATTGCAAGTGTAAAATTGAATTTTCAAGGAAGATCTGAATTAAATTTCTATTTCTTAATTCCTTCTTCTTAGGAGAGAGACATCCAGAAAAATAGATTCCCTCTATTGAATTAGTTATGCTGGTTTCAAATAATTCATATGTGGCCCCCCAATTTTTTATTCTTAATGGAATTCCTGGTCTGGAAAGAGTACATGTATGGATCTCCCTCCCATTCTGCACAATGTATATCATCTCCTTTGTAGGAAACCTTGGCCTTGTGTACCTCATTCATCGTTAAGAGTCCTTACATCGTCCAATGTATTTCTTTCTGGCCATGCTCTCC
>NW_025796999.1:0-1692 GCF_021613505.1 Equus quagga | reverse complement strand
ATGAGGTAGAGGAATACCTGAGAAGATGACAAAGATGTGGATAGATGATATAAATGATGAAAGCGTTATCCGAAAGACAGAAATCAGAAATAGAGTTCATTTTGGCATGGGGTATAGGTTGAAGTGATGAATTTAGTCTTGAATATGGTGAATTAAAAGTGTCCATGGAAATAAACAGTATGCATTTAGAAGGAGAATTCTTTTTTTTTTTTTTTTTTGGTGAGGAAGATTGGCACCGAGCTAACATGTGTTACCAATCTTCCTATTTTTGTTTGAGGGAGGTTGTCCCTGAGCTAACATCTGTGCCAGTCTTCCTCTATTTTGTTTATAGGATGCCTCCTCAGTATGGCTTGATGAGCAGTGTGTAGGTCAGTGCCTGGGATGCGAACTCACAAACCCCAGGCTGCTGAAGCAGAATGTGCGAACTTAACCACTATGCCACTGGACCTGTCCCAGAACTCAACTATTTTGACATAGCTTTCCTATAAAATTATCTGAAAATTATCTTCATGTTGGCTCTACTGGAGTTAATGAAAGTGGAAATATTTCCAAGAGGGAGAAAGTAGACAGAATTCAGAAAATATGGTTCTGAAGAATGGTGTAAAAATAGAAGACATAGAAAGGTAATAGATAATGACATTGGAGGATTACAGGCTATTTGAGAAAAGGAGATTTCTTATTTCTCTCTTTCACAGGACAATCAAGTTGAATTGACCTTCATGACGACTATCCTTGAATCTCATATCCATATAGCATCTACACTTGCATTTGAAATTACTATATTCAATCTAGTAGGATACAAACCAAAGAGTTAAATAAACTCATTTTTCAGAACTCTTTGAGGTAGGTATTATAATCCTTTCATTATGGATGAGCAACTGAGGCTTTGACAGTGAAGCAAACTTCACCAAGTCATAGAATTTGTTTGAAAAGGGCTGAGATTTGAGTGAGATTTTATTTGGTATACATAACCATAAGCTTACCATTATATATTGCCACTCAAAATTAATGTAACAAACAAATTCCAGGCCATCCTTCATGCAATTATACGTTGTTGTCATAAGCTATCTGCTTTGTCAAACCAGGCTGCAGAGTAAAGAGACTGCAGGAATATTGCAGTCATAAGTGAATGTCATTTCTATTCCTGAATCTAGTTTTGTGACATTCAACATTATTCGATCTCTGCCTTATTTTTCTCTTTTATTTGATGATAAAACCATTACAACTTTGTAATTATGCCTTTAAAAATTACATTTACACTGCTTACAAAACTTTTAAAATATTACCTGTAATATAGTATTATTCAATAAATTGTGTATTTTCGTAGTCACTATTATTCAAAATTGTTGGTACTATTATAAATTTAATTTTATTCCAAATTTAAATTTGCATTCTCAAGGATGGTGCAATACATTTCTATCTCTTCATTCATTCTCCTCAGTATAGAGACTTCTGGGAAAATAGAGTTCCTCTATTGAACTAGTTATGCTGGTTTCCAACAATTCATATGTGGCCCCTAAATCTTTTATTCTTAATGGAATTCCTGGTTTGGAAAGAGTACATGGATGGATCTCCATACCATTCTGCACAATGTATATCATCTCCCTTGTGGGAAACCTTGGCCTTGTGTACCTCATTCATCGTGAAGAGTCCTTACATCGTCCAATGTATTTCTTTCTGGCCATGCTCTCC
>NW_025796998.1:7928-14923 GCF_021613505.1 Equus quagga | reverse complement strand
CATCTATCCACATCTTTGTCATCTTCTCAGGTATTCCTCTACCTCATCTTGGGTATAATTCGTTTATAGCACAAAAGGTCTTGGTTCTTACTCTTTTCATGTCAACTCAGCATGTCTATTATTGCTACTCTATCCTCAGATAAAAGAAACATCTATTTTTAATCCAGAAATATTTCTAATATCAGCCTTTTTTTATCACCACTCTTACTGTCTTTTAAATATCACCTAACTACATCACCTAAATGCTTGCTTTTCCTTTTGTATTTTCAATCAAAATTGTCCAATAGCATAATTTTGAAGACATTTTAATCCACTGCTCAAGAATATTCAATGTCTTTTCCTAAATTTGAGCATAGGACTCAATTTTCTTGGCATCCCTTTCAATAAAGTAAAACATAGGCCTTACGTCCTTTTTTCTGTTTTCTTTCCTCCCATTCCCTAAGCCTCCAAAAGCATCCTGGTTTGGGTGATAAATTATGTGGTCACTGTATCCTAGCATTTCACGATTAAACGTTGCTAGACTACTTGCCAAGCCTGAAATACTACATATACTTCAAGCCTATGCTGACTTTGCTTAATTTCTTTCCAATATTTGGAAGTCTCTCTGTCATATATTGACCTTGAAAAGGCTTCTTTGAACCCTGAGATAGAGTGTCACTTCTTTTACAGAGGATTGTGCATTCCAATGTCCAGGGTAAGCTATTGTCACTAAATTCCCTGAGCCAGGTACAGGATGTTTACTTTTCTTGCTCAAAGTTATTAGTGATTAATTTAGACTGAAATCCAGCTTTTTCTTGCTCAAACTTCATATCTGTTCCACTAAACCAATTCCTTTATAAAGGCTTACTACTAGTGGATCAGTGGTTTATTTCTCACTTAGTCTTTTCTATGTTTGTTTTCTCTGGAGGAATACAAGGCTTCTTGTTTTTAACTTGGGACCTCTGCACTTCCTGCTTCTTATAATTTCTGCTTGCTCAGCACTCTAGCCATCTTCCCAGTAAAGAACAAGAAGACTATGTGGGATGATTCATACTTTCTCTTTCAAAGGCGAGGGTAATTTGGTTACAAGTACCATTCAAAATTACCGTGAACCTCCTTCCACTTCCTTATTTTTGCCTGTGATTCTTGGAAAGTAAAAAAGGAGACAGAACATAGGAAACTATTAGAAGTACAACATGACAAAAGCACAGGAATAGAAGTTCACCTCAATGTCTTCCTTCAGTCTTGCACTGGACCTTGTTCAATGAAAGACACAAAGACGCACACCATACTACAAAAAGTGTACCACATCAACATGTGCTGCACAATGTCTAAGCCTCCAGGATCTGATAGAAAGTACTGTGATTGATGCTATCACTGCAGCTTCTGCTGTTTGCTCATCCCACACTGGCCTGCCACTTGACACAAAGTACCTAGAGTATTCACTGTTACCTCTGACTGTTTAAAGCAGAAAGCAGGTTCCTTTAGATTATCACTTAATCCCAGCCCCCAGAAACATCAGGATGAATCAGATACAATTTAAGACTTAGGAAGGCCAAGGTGGCTTGTTTTTTCACGTCTTTCTCACTTCCATGCTACGTTTCTCTAGAGATGGCCTAGGGCAGCATTTGTTTAGAGGAATTTAGGTTCTAGGACGCAGAATAAAATCTTATCAGGCATCTGAAGAATCCTCTCCCCGGTCCCCTGGACAGGAAGGTCAGGAAAAAGCTGGATCCAGAAAGGAGAGTTTTAGATTCTCTGAGACTGTTTAAGAATTTTTGGTTACTGATGTTTTGGAATGTTTTTCCTGAAACGTCAAATTCAATTTATTAGTGACACACAGCGTTATATCTGAGACTGAATATTTCAAGACCCTAAATTAAGTAAACAATTTCATTGGTTAGATTTTCAAAAATTCCATTAAGTATCCACCATGTGCCATGGTGGCACTCAGCATAAAGCCTTTCTTTGTCTCTACTCTGGTTCTTTTAGGTTTATCTTGTGTATAGACAGCCAACATGCAAACAAACATATATTTATCCACATACCTACAGAAAAAACAGCAGCACTACTATTAGTTGCCTATATCTACCTATTAAATATATTTACCTATTTGTTATTTAAGTTCATAGGTGATTTGAATGGTATTCCTATAATGAGTCTACCAATTCAACATAGTCATAGCCATTTTATCTAACAAAGATTCAAAATGTTCAATAGTTTGCCAGAAGATACAGAATTTTGTGCTCTCTACACTAAATGCTGATGAAACACATCCTCTTCTCTCTTAAGCCGAACCAAGTTCTCTACTTTAAAGTCACCATTTTCCCTTTCTGCTACCCTCATATTTTCCCCATTTTTCATGATGATGATAACCTGGTGATCCGTGTGAGAACTATTTGTATATTTATCATATAACTTTACTGATCTGTGAGCTGTTTTAGTGTACGAGTCAAATCTGGCACCTATCTGAGCCCACGAATGAAGACAGTGCCCAGATTTGAAAAAAGTACATTGGAGTTATATTGGCAGACTTCAAGTCTTGTGAATGAATCGAAGAAAGGAAATGGGTTGAGGATGGGTGGGCTAGTGACTTCTAGGGAAAAGGATCTATTTATCTTCTCTTGATCTAAAGCATTTTAAGGTTATTATTGTCTAATTCTCCGTCTCTGTCATTTTACCACATATTTGTAACAATGAATAAATATAAACTAATAATTCTGTATACTCTACAGAAGATTTTGAGAGCATCTTACTTCTTCCTTGCCCACATAAGAGCACACATCCCTGTTAGTACTAATTCTGCTTTGAATGTGGATGAATATGTTCATAACTCTTCCCAGACTAAGAAATCACCAACAACATCTTCTGTAGGGCAATATTGTTGATCCCTGTGATGAAGAAGACTAGAACAAGACTAGGCTTTGTCATACAATAAACCCAGGATTGAAATGTCTGGAAGGCATTATCTTACGGACAATGTAGCTCCAAACAAGCAGGAATGTATAAGTTGCTCATGTCAGGGAGAGGATCCAGGAATGTATATGATGGCAGCACTCTAGTTTCATCTGATAGACCTTAGATCAGAAGTGCTTAGTTTAGATTATTTTCTTCAGGCAACAGGCATAGTCTCATATTCTCAGGACACCCAAGTCTCACTGTGAAACAGAGCCTAGGCCCCCCTGGAGATTACAGAGCCCTAAGGGAAAGCATAACACAAAAGTTCATATATTCAGAAAAAGTAACACTCCAAACTATAGGTGGCCCCCCAACAAGAGCAGTCCAGAAAGTAATTCTCATGATACACTTTTCTCCCCATTAGTGTTAGAAGTTGGAAATTCTTAACTAAGGCAATTAAAAATAAAGCAAAATGTATACATGTGCGTCATTTTATAATAAGTATTTAGCGGTTTGTTATTCTGAATTTTAAAATATTACACTCATTAATTTAAAAAGAGAATTGTGTACAAATCAAAACATTTTAAAATAAAAATACTTCTGACACTAAAGAATGCTCGCTATTAGAATTCTATGTGACTTCATTTCTATGTATATATAATGTTTTCTTCTTAAATCAAAATCATAATTTGCAAGCTACATATTTCATCACTGAAAGTTTCTATTTACATATAGACACAATGGAATATTATTCAGCCTTGGAAAAGAAGGAGATCCTGCCATTTGTGACAACGTGGATGGATTTTGAGGGCATTATGCTAAGCAAGATAAGTCAGATAGAGAAAGAAAAATACTGTATGGTATCACTCATATGTGGAACACAAAAAGCCAAACTCATAAAAACAGAGAGTAGAATGGAGGTTATCAGAAGCTTGGGGGTGGAGAAAATTGGGTATATTTTATTTAAAGGGGCAAACTTGGAAGTGGTAGATACCAGTTCTGGAGACCTAACGCACAGCATAGTGATTATACACAGACGACAATGCTCTGTGATAAACTCCAAAGTTGCTCAGAGACTAGATCTTAATTGTCCCCATCACAAAAAAGAAATGATAATTATGTGAGGGGTTAACTAATGCTATGGTGGTAATCATATTGCAATATATAAATGTATCAAGTCAATATATGTGTTATGTTTTAAACCTATACAAGTTACATAATTATATCTCATAAAGTATATTTTATTCCATTTTACTTTTGACTGTGGTAACATTGGTTTAATAACATTATATAAATTTCAGTTGCGCATCTAATATTTTGATTTCTGTGTAGATTACATCACAGCCAGCACCCAAATACTGAATAATAACTGATGACCACACACATGTGCCTAATCACCGCTTTCATCCTCCTCCCTCCTCCCCCCTTCCCCTCTGGTAACCACCAATCCAATCTCTATCTCTATGTGTTTGTTTGTTGTTATTTTCATCTTTTATTTATGAGTGAGATCATATGGTATTTGGCTTTGTTCCTCTGACTTATTTCACTTAGCATAATAGCCTCAAGTTCCATCAATGTTGTCACAAGTGGCCAGATTTCATCCTTTTTTTTATGGCTGAGCAGTATTCCATTGTGTGTATATACACCACATCTTCTTTATCCATTCGTCCCTTCATGGGCACTTAGGTTGCTTCCAAGTCTTGGCTACTGTGAATAATACTGCAATGAACACAGAGGTGAAAATATCTTTATGCAGCAATATTTTCATGTTCTTTGGATAAATACCAAGCAGTGGAGACATGAATTCTCAGTGATTTACACATTAGTTCAAATGAATTTATTCAACTCACTTTCCTTAGTTGTTTATACAAGACAATTCCTGTTTATAAAATGGAAATAAAGATATGGTTATGAGTTAAAAAGAGGAGAGTTCTATATTCTTTCTGGCACTAAAAAGTAACAAATGCAAAAAGGCATGTAACAACAAAATATAGTTAAGAAAAATAGTAAGGGGAAGTGATTGATTAGCAGTGGATGAAAGATTTCAAAAAATTCTCAGAAGAAATGAGCTGGGATCATTTTAATGAAAGTAGGATGCAATCAACAGAGTGCAAAGGCAATCTGTGGAATGTGAGAAGATATTCATCAACTATACATCTTATAAAGGATTAATACCCAAAATATATAAGGAACTCCTACAATTCAATTGTAAAAAAAAACCTAATAAACCAATTAAAAAATGGGATAAGGGCTGTACAGACATTTTTCCTAAGAAGACATACAAAGGGTCAACAGGTACACGAAAAGATACTCAACATCATTAATCATGAGGGAAATGCAAATCAAAACCACAATGAGATATCACCAGATATCTATCAGAATGGTTATTAAAAAAAAAAAGACGAGTGTTGGTGAGAAAGTGGGGAAACTGGAATACTTGTACACTCTTGCTGGGAATGCAAAATGTTGCAGCAACTATGAAAAAGAATATGGAGGTTCCTCAAAAATATTAAATAACACTACACATGATCCAGAAATTACGCTTCTTGGTATTCATCCAAAAGAATTGAAATCAGGATCTCTACGAGATATCTGCACTTCTATGTTCATTACAGCATTATACATGAGAAAGAAAGTGTAAGAAATCCTTTGCAGAATACACTCTCAAGAGGAGCTGCAAGGATCTTTGGAACTGATCTACTTAACTACCCTCAAGAGAGGCTGTAGCAATAATCTTAAGAATTTCTGGTAATGGTAATAAAGGGAAATTCAATGAACACAATTGTAATAATTTAGAATTGGTCTAAAGGATTGTCTCTATCTTCACATTCTCCATTTTGAGCTGTGAGAACTCTTTTTTTTTTTCCTTTCCTAGACTGAAACCACTGCTTCCTGAATCCTATATATCAGCATATTTTTGCTTTAATCTCTCATTTTTCTGGAGTGCATCCTCAAATAAATTTCTCTCTCTCTTTTTTTTTTTTGAGGAAGATTAGCCCTGAGCTAACTTCTGCCCATCATTCTCTTTTTGCTGAGGAAGACTGACCCTGAGCTAACATCCATGCCCATCTTCCTCTACTTTGTATGTGGGACGCCTACCACAGCATGGCGTGCCAAGCAGTGCCATGTCCACACCAGGGATCAAGCCTGGCGAACCCCTGGCTGCCGAAGCGCAACATGCGAACTTAACTGCTGCACCACTGGGTGGGCCCCTCAAATAAATTTCTAAGAAAACTGATTATTCATTTTTGTCATATCGAAGATAAATTTCCTGTTCACACATTTGATTATTGGGGTGAGTAGAGAATTCTAGTCTAATATAATTATATCTTTTCATAAGTAAGAAAACTGCTCCCTTGCCTTGCATCATCGATATTTGCTGGTAGGTAGCCTTTTCAATTCTGTAAATGTGAACTGATATTTTTGACATTTCAATGTTTGTTTTCCACTTGAAAACTTTGGGCGTCTTTTCATTATCTTTATGTTTTTCAATTTCACAGTAGTGTGTCCAGGTTTGAGTCTTTTGTCAACAATTTTCTGGATATTTTGGTGTTTTTTTCAAATACAAATTTCGATTTTCATTATAGGAAATATTATTTTAAAATTGTTTGAATAAATTCTCCCCTCACCTTAATACCTTTATCTTTTAATGTGAATCCTAAAAGTTAAGCTTTTGCCCTCCTGGACAGAATTCTATATCTCTTTACTTGTCCTTCATGTTTTACATTGTATTGCATGTTTCTTTCCTTTTTGTGAGATTTTGCAATTTTATTTTCCTTTTCTCAGTTATTTTTGCCATCATTCACCCTTTTCTGTCATAAAAGTTATTTTCTAAATGTCTGCTTGCTCCTTTTCCATAGAAATCCTTTCATTGTTTTAAGAGTGGAGTATATTGGGGGCTGGCCCCGTGGCCGAGTGGTTAAGGTCGCGCGCTCCGCTGCAGGCGGCCCAGTGTTTCGTTAGTTCGAATCCTGGGCGCGGACATGGCACTGCTCATCAGACCACGCTGAGGCAGCGTCCCACATGCCACAACTAGAAGAACCCACAACGAAGAATACACAACTATGTACCGGGGGGCTTTGGGGAGAAAAAGGAAAAAAATAAAATCTTTAAAAAAA
>NW_025796998.1:0-7828 GCF_021613505.1 Equus quagga | reverse complement strand
GAAAAAAAAAAATCTTTAAAAAAAAAAAAAAAAAAAAAAAAAAAGAGTGGAGTATATTGGCAGATATCTCTGAAAAATATTGATGCTGGAGATATTCTTCTAGAAAAATAATACGGATGGTGACATTATACAAATCCTGACTTGGCTTTAAAGTAATATACATTCATACTCCATATGCATATCAATATTCATATAATTACAGCAATTAAAATATTGTTTAGTAGTTTTTAATTATTATAATCAAATTATAAACAAATCTTGGAAGATTTCCAGAATCATAGCAAGTAGTAATGATGTTAGAACAGAAAATTAGAGATATAACTGATTAACATTGAGCTTGTAAGTCATAGGGAAAAAAAGAAACTACACACACACATATTTAATGTATATGTTTAATTTTATAATATTAATATTACAGCATATTTATATTATATAATATTTAATGTGTGGGTGTGTGATTTATATATATACATATATAAATGTATATTTTTTATATATACATATACACGCGTGTACATGGCACACACATATATAAATAACACACAGTTAACAGATATTGTAATTGAGTTAAAATCTTCATTGTTTGTAACAGAGTACTTGGCAATTGAATTAAAATTCAAACTAGCTTGGAGTAAAGGAAGTAATCACCAAAAGAAGAAAGAGAACATACACATACACACACAGTATTTTTAAGAGGCTTTTTCTCTGACAAGGAATCAGGTGGAATAGATTTTCAAGATGGAGGCTTTTATTTTTCTCATGATTATCTTGTTTATGTTGCACGACTATAATTTGTACAAATACACATATTATTTACACCAAATTTAACACCCTTTTGAAAGGAAAGAAAGTATATATACTTTGTAAACCATAAACAGACAGATCACATAAGTGGCAAGGAAGAAAATGTTTCACAGTTTAGAAAGATCTGAAAATGTGCTCAAGACGTATTATTTTGAATAAATATTTTACCAAAGCTTAATATGCATGCAAACAAGAGCATACGTCATAAGTGTATAGCTTCATGGAATATCGCCAAGTGGATGCACCCTGTAATTACCATTCAGGTCACGAACAAAATCATTGGCAGCTTCTCAAAAATACCCTCCATTCCCTGTCCAATCATTACCTAGACTCTGATTCTCAAATTTAACATCATCCTCGTTTCTAACACCATAAGTTATTTTTGCCTGCTTCTGAGATTTACATAAATGAAATCATACAATAAATATTTTGTTCCTTTCACTTGTCATTATATTTGAGTAGACCATAATTATTAATTATTTTATTGTGGTAAGATTGGTTTATAACATTAGATAAATTTCAGGTGTACATCATTATATTTCAATTTATGTGTAGATTACATCATGCCCAGCACCCAAATACTAATTATAACCCATGACCACACACATGTGCCTAATCATCCCTTTTACCCTCTCTTTACCCCCTTCCCCTCTGGTAACCACAAATCCAATCACTGTCTCTATGTGATTGCTTGTTGTTGTTATTATCTTCTACTTGCAAGTGAGATCATATGGTATTTGACTTTCTCCCTCTGACTTATTTCACTTAGCATAATACCCTAGAGGTCCAACTATGCTGTTACAAATGGCCAAATTTCATCATTTCTAATTTTGCTTAGCATAATACCTTCGAGGTCCATCCACAAAACAGCATTCCATCCCAAAACAGCAGAATATACATTCTCCTTGAGTGCACATGGATCTTTATCAAAGGTAGACAATATGTCAGGAAACAAGTCAAGCCTCAATCAATTTGAGAAGATTTAAATCATCCCAACCATCTTTTCTAATGACAATACTATGTTGCTAGAAATCAACCACAAGGAAAAAACTGGAAAATTCAGAAATATATGGAGATTAAACAACATGATATTGGAGAATCATTGGATCATTGAAGAAATCAAAGGGGAAATTAAGAAATACCTGGAGACAAACGAGAATGAAAATACAACATACCAACTCTTATGGGATGCAGCAAAATCAGTCATAAGAGGGAAATTAATAGCAATAGAGGTCCACCTCAACAAGCAAGAAAAATCTCAAATAAGTATTCTTAAAATGCACTTACAAGAGCTAGAAAAAGAAGAATAAACAAAGCCCAAAGTCAGCAGAAGGAGGGAAATTGTAAAAATCAGAGCAGAAATAAATGGAATACAGACTACAAAAACAGTAGAAAGAATTAGTGAAACTAAGAGCTGGTTCTTTGAGAAGATAAACAAAATTGAGAAACCTTTAGACAGACTCACCAAGAAAAAACAGAGAAGGCTACAAATAAATAAAATTAGAAATGAACGAGTAGAAATTACAACAGAGTCTGCAGAAATAAAAAGGAGTATAAGAGAATGCTGTGAAAAAGTATATCTCCACAAATTCGATTACCTAGAAGAAATGGATGAATTCCTAGACTCATACAACCCCCCAAATCTGAACCAAGTAGAAATAGAGAATCTGAATAGACTAAGTACAAATAAAGAGATTGAAAAGGTAATCAAAAACCTTCTGAAAAACAGAAGTCCAGGACCACATGGCTTATCTGGAGACTTCTACCAAACATTCAAAGAAGATTTAATACCTATCTTTTTCAAAGTATTCTAAAAAATTGAGGAACATGGTACTCTTCCTAACACATTCTAAGAGGCCAAAATTACCCTGATACCAAAACCAGACCAGTGCAAAACAAAGAAGGAAAACCCCAGGCCAATACTGCTGATGAACATAGATGCAAAAGTCATCAACAAAATATTGGCAAACCAAATACAGCAATACATTAAAAGGACCGTAAGTGAAGATCAAGTGGGATTTATTCCAGCTCCACATGGATGGTTCAACATCTGAAAATCAGTCAATCAACAAACTACATTAAGAAAATGAGGAATAAGAATCACCTGATCATTTCAATAGATGCAGAGAAAGCATTTGACAAGATCTAACATCCATTTATGATAAAAACTCTCAATAAGATGGGTATAGAATGAAATTACCTCAACAAAATAAAGACTATATATGACAAACCCACAGTCAACGTACTACTTAATGGTAAAAAACTGAAAGCCACCCCTCTAAGTAAAGGAACAAGACATGGGTGTACACTCTAGCCACTCCTATTCAACACAGTACTGGAGGTTTTGGTTAGAGCAATTAGCCAAGAAAAAGAAATAAAAGGAATCCAAGTAGTAAAGGACGAAGTCAAACTTTTGCTATTTTCCGATGACATGATTCTATATATATAGAAAGCCCTAAAGAATCCACCAGAAAACTTCTAGAAATAATCAACAATTACAGCAAAGTTTCAGGGTGCAAAATCTATTTTAAAAAATCAGCTGCATTCCTACACGTTAACAATGAATTCACAGAAAGAGCAATCAAGAATACAATCCAATTTACAATCACAACAAAAAGAATAAAATACCTAGGAATAAACTTAACCAAAGAGATGAAAGACTTGTACACTGAAAATTAGAAAACATTGTTGAAAGAAATTGAAGAAGACATAAAGAAATGGAAAGATATTCCATGTTCATGAGTCAGAAGAATAAACATAAGTAAAATGTCCATACTACCTAAAGCAATCTACAAATTCAATGCAATCTCAGTTAGAATCACAATGACATTATTCACAGAAATAGAATAAAGAATCCAAAAATTTATATGGAATAACAAAAGACCCTTAATAGCCAAAGCAATCTTGAGAAAAAAGAACAAAGCTGGAGGCATCACAATCCCTGACTTCAAAGGATACTATAAAGCTATAGTAATCAAAACACCATGTTACTGGCACAAAAACAGATAAAGAGATCAATGGATCAGAACTGAAAACCCAGAAATAAAACCACACATCTATGGGCAGTTAATGTTTGACAAAGGAGCCAATAACATACAATGGGGAAAGGAAAATCTCTTCAATAAATCGTGTTGGGATAATTGGACAGCCACATGCAAAAGAATGAAAGTAGACCATTGTCTTGCACCATACACAAAAATTGACTCTAAATGATTAAAGATTTGAATGTAACACCTGAAACCACAAAATTCCTAGAACAAACTATAGGCAGTACACTCTTTGACGTTTGTCTTAGCAACATCTTTTTGAATACCGTGTCTACTTGGGCAAGGGAAACAAAAGAAAAAGTGAAAAATTGAACTGAATCAGACTAAAAAGCTTCTGCAAAGCAAAGGAAACCATGAACAAAATGGAAAGACAACCCACCAACAGGGAGAAAATATTTAAAAATCATTTATTAGACACTTGGTTGATCTCCAAGATATATAAAGAACTCATACAACTCAACAACAACAAAAAAACAAAAGCAACCCTTTCAAAAAATGGGCAGAGGATATGAACAAACATTTTTTTTCCGAGGAAGATATACAGATGGCCAACAGACACATGAAATGATGCTCAACATCACTAATTATTACGGATTTGCAAGTCAAAACTGCAATGAGATATCACCTTACGCTGGTCAGAAGGGCTATAATAACCAAGACAAAAAGCAATATATTTTGGAGAGGATGTGGAGAAAAGGGAACACTAATACACTGCTGGTGGGAATGCAAACTGGTGCAGCCACGTGGGAAAATAGTATGGAGATTTCTCAAATAATTAAAAATAGACATACTGTATGACCCAGATATCCCAGTATTGGGTATTTATCCAAAGAACTTGAAATCAGTGGTCCAAAGAGATTTATGAACCTCTATGTTCATTGTTGCATTATTCATAATAGCCAAAATGTGGCAGCCACCGAAGTGCTCTTCTTCAGATGAATGGATAAAGAAAATGTAGTATATATATACAATGGAATACTACTCAATCATAAAAAAGACAAATTTATCCCATTTGCAACAACATGGATGGACCTTGAGGGTATGATGTTAAGCGATATAAGCCAGACAGAGAAAGACAAATACCGTGTGATTTCATTCATGTGTGGAAGATAACCAACACATGGATAAAGAGAACAGATTAGTGGTTATCACAGGGGAAGGGGATAAAGGTCACATATGTATAGCAATGGGTAAAAATTACACTACTGGGGTGAGCATGATGAAGTGTATTCAGAAACTGATAAACAGTTATGTACACCCGAAATTATATGTTATAAACCATTATAATCCAAATAAAATTACTTGAAAAAAGATTAGTACTGATATCCACCAAAGGACATGTACATGAATGTCCAAGGTATTGTTAATAATACCCCCTAATTGAAAACAATGTCCATCAATGAAACAATGAAAGAATCTTCATATATATATATTTATATATAAATAACATTTACATATATAAATTTTAATAAAATATATATTACTTATATTTATTTACTATACTTTTATTTATTATATAACTTAAACAATGTAATACTCCACAGCATTGAAAAAGAATAAAGTGCTGCTATACAAAGCAGTATGGATGAATCTCACAAACTTACAGTTGAGTGAGAAATTCTAGGCATAAAAGAGTACATCCTCTGTTATCTCTGTGAAGTAAAGTATAAAAACAAGCACAAAGAAATCTATGATACCAAAGCCAAAATTGTGGTTGTCTTTGGGGGCCCTGGGAAAATCAGTGGGATGTTAGAAGGTTCTATAATTGGGGCTAAGTGCTAGTAACATAGGTATACTTAAGATTTGTGCACTGTACTCTATATAAGTTATACCTCAATTTAAAGAAGAGGAATAGAAGAAAGACCTCACAGAAATAGTTGATAAGTAATTCTCAAAATTGTTGGTCTTCTATTCAATTGAAGCCATTAAACTTTACCAAAACCCTAAAGAGCTTCACCTTATGTGGTTCATGTCTAGAAACATTAACTTTGTTCAAAATTAAATCAGAAATTTTGTTTATTAATTAATTTTAAAATAGCAGTAATAAATCTACTGTTACCATAAAACACCAGTTTTTGTGAAAAATTATTATATTTTAAAAACAAAAATAGAATAAAGTCATATTAATTTATATTTTACAAGTATTTTAATGCCTGACAATAGACAATGTCTAGATTCTCATATCTGCTTCTGAGTGCAACCTGCTGAAATGAATTGTTTTGTTTAACATTTATGAAGAAAATATGACCTCAGATAGATATATAGTTGCAAGGCGGGAGGAGTTGAGTCTTTCATAACTTTTTCAGTTAATTGTGGATATTCTTCTTTGATACTACAGCCAAAATTGACAACAAATAGTTTCCTAAAGGTTGGTTGCTATGTAGAATCTGAAACCGTATCAATGGACTTTTGGTACTCTGTTGCATTAAAACCCATTCCACTATCTTGTACTCGAGTTAGTTCTTAAACATTTATCATTTTGTAACATCAGACATTTGTCGTTTAGAAATATTGGTTCATTGAGTTATGCAGATCTTCCAAATCTTGACATAGTTTATTTTACAATAATAATCACCCATCATGCGGACTCTGGGAAACTCCTTGGTATGTTAGTAAGAGAATGAAACTGAAAAAGGAAAGTAATGCCTTAATATTACTATGAAACTTGTTTGTGACATCACAGATTTCCTGAAATGATCTTGAGGCCCTCACAGGTCCATGGACCACACTTCAAGTGTTCTGTTAGTTGTTCCAGAGATAATACTGGAGGAAACTGGAGATAGATCATTGATGATCAATGAGCCAGGAAAGGGAGATTATTGAGCAGAGAGATTATATAGAGAGACCATATCCAAGACATTTTCACACATCTGGTAGTTGTGAGAATTACTTATGTAGTATCCATGACTATTCTTAGGAAGCGATTTTACTCAGTGGAGAAAATATCTGATATTAGTGAATAAGTGAGGAAAAATGATTTGATTTTTAGAAACAGCATAGGTATTTTGAGTTGTGTATTGCATTTATTATTTTGGAGGGCTAACCAGTATATTATATGTATTCTTTATTACTTGAGAAAATTGGTCTGCACAGCTTTTTCCAATATGATGTTTACTACACACTCTTCTTTTAAAATCCATGACTGCTGTTTTTACCTGTATACATACTATCAGCATAACTGATAAACTGAATTTTAGCTTCAAATACTACCCAGGCAGGAAAGTGTCCTGAAAAACCATTTTATTTCTTATCTACAGGGAAGATTACAAACATAGACAAGACACATAATGACTCTCTCACAGGGTTGAGAACACATTTTACTTGCATACACTAGAGGAAAGTTGCAGTGAGTTGATATCAATGACCTGATTAAAACTGATGATGAAGAAAAAGTAAGAGAAAGTCACTGGGATATAAATCCAGAATTAGTTCTAAATCTCCCAACTATAGTTTCAGAACATATAGTCTGGTGTAGATCATGGAAAATGTATGATACCGTACCTGAGTGAAAGTATGCTGTCACATATGAATTTCTTCTTTATGTTTTGCGTTCATCTTCCTTCTATCTAATTTCAGTTGTCCTGAACACTTGCACCTTTCCCACCATGCAAGAGATTTATGACACTGTCTCTGATCTGTTTTGTCTTTATCCCATAGACAATGGGATTCAAGGTTGGAGGAAGAAGAAGATAAAGATTAGCCACAATGATGTGAAGAGAAGGGGGAATGGTGTGTCCCCCAAAACGATGGGTAAAGAAAGTAAATAGTGCTGGAACATAGGTGATGGAGATGGCAGATCTATGGGCAGTGCAGGTGCTAAAGGCCTTCTGCTGAGCATCTGCTGATGAGAGGCTAACCACTGCCTGAAGGATCATAGTGTAAGATATGGATATACAGCAGATGTCAAACACTCCAAGCAGGAGGACAACAATCAGACCATAGATGACATTGACCTTGATGCTGGCACAGGATAACTT
>NW_025796997.1:7095-14923 GCF_021613505.1 Equus quagga | reverse complement strand
AAGTTATCCTGTGCCAGCATCAAGGTCAATGTCATCTATGGTCTGATTGTTGTCCTCCTGCTTGGAGTGTTTGACATCTGCTGTATATCCATATCTTACACTATGATCCTTCAGGCAGTGGTTAGCCTCTCATCAGCAGATGCTCAGCAGAAGGCCTTTAGCACCTGCACTGCCCATAGATCTGCCATCTCCATCACCTATGTTCCAGCACTATTTACTTTCTTTACCCATCGTTTTGGGGGACACACCATTCCCCCTTCTCTTCACATCATTGTGGCTAATCTTTATCTTCTTCTTCCTCCAACCTTGAATCCCATTGTCTATGGGATAAAGACAAAACAGATCAGAGACAGTGTCATAAATCTCTTGCATGGTGGGAAAGGTGCAAGTGTTCAGGACAACTGAAATTAGATAGAAGGAAGATGAACGCAAAACATAAAGAAGAAATTCATATGTGACAGCATACTTTCACTCAGGTACGGTATCATACATTTTCCATGATCTACACCAGACTATATGTTCTGAAACTATAGTTGGGAGATTTAGAACTAATTCTGGATTTATATCCCAGTGACTTTCTCTTACTTTTTCTTCATCATCAGTTTTAATCAGGTCATTGATATCAACTCACTGCAACTTTCCTCTAGTGTATGCAAGTAAAATGTGTTCTCAACCCTGTGAGAGAGTCATTATGTGTCTTGTCTATGTTTGTAATCTTCCCTGTAGATAAGAAATAAAATGGTTTTTCAGGACACTTTCCTGCCTGGGTAGTATTTGAAGCTAAAATTCAGTTTATCAGTTATGCTGATAGTATGTATACAGGTAAAAACAGCAGTCATGGATTTTAAAAGAAGAGTGTGTAGTAAACATCATATTGGAAAAAGCTGTGCAGACCAATTTTCTCAAGTAATAAAGAATACATATAATATACTGGTTAGCCCTCCAAAATAATAAATGCAATACACAACTCAAAATACCTATGCTGTTTCTAAAAATCAAATCATTTTTCCTCACTTATTCACTAATATCAGATATTTTCTCCACTGAGTAAAATCGCTTCCTAAGAATAGTCATGGATACTACATAAGTAATTCTCACAACTACCAGATGTGTGAAAATGTCTTGGATATGGTCTCTCTATATAATCTCTCTGCTCAATAATCTCCCTTTCCTGGCTCATTGATCATCAATGATCTATCTCCAGTTTCCTCCAGTATTATCTCTGGAACAACTAACAGAACACTTGAAGTGTGGTCCATGGACCTGTGAGGGCCTCAAGATCATTTCAGGAAATCTGTGATGTCACAAACAAGTTTCATAGTAATATTAAGGCATTACTTTCCTTTTTCAGTTTCATTCTCTTACTAACATACCAAGGAGTTTCCCAGAGTCCGCATGATGGGTGATTATTATTGTAAAATAAACTATGTCAAGATTTGGAAGATCTGCATAACTCAATGAACCAATATTTCTAAACGACAAATGTCTGATGTTACAAAATGATAAATGTTTAAGAACTAACTCGAGTACAAGATAGTGGAATGGGTTTTAATGCAACAGAGTACCAAAAGTCCATTGATACGGTTTCAGATTCTACATAGCAACCAACCTTTAGGAAACTATTTGTTGTCAATTTTGGCTGTAGTATCAAAGAAGAATATCCACAATTAACTGAAAAAGTTATGAAAGACTCAACTCCTCCCGCCTTGCAACTATATATCTATCTGAGGTCATATTTTCTTCATAAATGTTAAACAAAACAATTCATTTCAGCAGGTTGCACTCAGAAGCAGATATGAGAATCTAGACATTGTCTATTGTCAGGCATTAAAATACTTGTAAAATATAAATTAATATGACTTTATTCTATTTTTGTTTTTAAAATATAATAATTTTTCACAAAAACTGGTGTTTTATGGTAACAGTAGATTTATTACTGCTATTTTAAAATTAATTAATAAACAAAATTTCTGATTTAATTTTGAACAAAGTTAATGTTTCTAGACATGAACCACATAAGGTGAAGCTCTTTAGGGTTTTGGTAAAGTTTAATGGCTTCAATTGAATAGAAGACCAACAATTTTGAGAATTACTTATCAACTATTTCTGTGAGGTCTTTCTTCTATTCCTCTTCTTTAAATTGAGGTATAACTTATATAGAGTACAGTGCACAAATCTTAAGTATACCTATGTTACTAGCACTTAGCCCCAATTATAGAACCTTCTAACATCCCACTGATTTTCCCAGGGCCCCCAAAGACAACCACAATTTTGGCTTTGGTATCATAGATTTCTTTGTGCTTGTTTTTATACTTTACTTCACAGAGATAACAGAGGATGTACTCTTTTATGCCTAGAATTTCTCACTCAACTGTAAGTTTGTGAGATTCATCCATACTGCTTTGTATAGCAGCACTTTATTCTTTTTCAATGCTGTGGAGTATTACATTGTTTAAGTTATATAATAAATAAAAGTATAGTAAATAAATATAAGTAATATATATTTTATTAAAATTTATATATGTAAATGTTATTTATATATAAATATATATATATGAAGATTCTTTCATTGTTTCATTGATGGACATTGTTTTCAATTAGGGGGTATTATTAACAATACCTTGGACATTCATGTACATGTCCTTTGGTGGATATCAGTACTAATCTTTTTTCAAGTAATTTTATTTGGATTATAATGGTTTATAACATATAATTTCGGGTGTACATAACTGTTTATCAGTTTCTGAATACACTTCATCATGCTCACCCCAGTAGTGTAATTTTTACCCATTGCTATACATATGTGACCTTTATCCCCTTCCCCTGTGATAACCACTAATCTGTTCTCTTTATCCATGTGTTGGTTATCTTCCACACATGAATGAAATCACACGGTATTTGTCTTTCTCTGTCTGGCTTATATCGCTTAACATCATACCCTCAAGGTCCATCCATGTTGTTGCAAATGGGATAAATTTGTCTTTTTTATGATTGAGTAGTATTCCATTGTATATATATACTACATTTTCTTTATCCATTCATCTGAAGAAGAGCACTTCGGTGGCTGCCACATTTTGGCTATTATGAATAATGCAACAATGAACATAGAGGTTCATAAATCTCTTTGGACCACTGATTTCAAGTTCTTTGGATAAATACCCAATACTGGGATATCTGGGTCATACAGTATGTCTATTTTTAATTATTTGAGAAATCTCCATACTATTTTCCCACGTGGCTGCACCAGTTTGCATTCCCACCAGCAGTGTATTAGTGTTCCCTTTTCTCCACATCCTCTCCAAAATATATTGCTTTTTGTCTTGGTTATTATAGCCCTTCTGACCAGCGTAAGGTGATATCTCATTGCAGTTTTGACTTGCAAATCCGTAATAATTAGTGATGTTGAGCATCATTTCATGTGTCTGTTGGCCATCTGTATATCTTCCTCGGAAAAAAAATGTTTGTTCATATCCTCTGCCCATTTTTTGAAAGGGTTGCTTTTGTTTTTTTGTTGTTGTTGAGTTGTATGAGTTCTTTATATATCTTGGAGATCAACCAAGTGTCTAATAAATGATTTTTAAATATTTTCTCCCTGTTGGTGGGTTGTCTTTCCATTTTGTTCATGGTTTCCTTTGCTTTGCAGAAGCTTTTTAGTCTGATTCAGTTCAATTTTTCACTTTTTCTTTTGTTTCCCTTGCCCAAGTAGACACGGTATTCAAAAAGATGTTGCTAAGACAAACGTCAAAGAGTGTACTGCCTATAGTTTGTTCTAGGAATTTTGTGGTTTCAGGTGTTACATTCAAATCTTTAATCATTTAGAGTCAATTTTTGTGTATGGTGCAAGACAATGGTCTACTTTCATTCTTTTGCATGTGGCTGTCCAATTATCCCAACACGATTTATTGAAGAGATTTTCCTTTCCCCATTGTATGTTATTGGCTCCTTTGTCAAACATTAACTGCCCATAGATGTGTGGTTTTATTTCTGGGTTTTCAGTTCTGATCCATTGATCTCTTTATCTGTTTTTGTGCCAGTAACATGGTGTTTTGATTACTATAGCTTTATAGTATCCTTTGAAGTCAGGGATTGTGATGCCTCCAGCTTTGTTCTTTTTTCTCAAGATTGCTTTGGCTATTAAGGGTCTTTTGTTATTCCATATAAATTTTTGGATTCTTTATTCTATTTCTGTGAATAATGTCATTGTGATTCTAACTGAGATTGCATTGAATTTGTAGATTGCTTTAGGTAGTATGGACATTTTACTTATGTTTATTCTTCTGACTCATGAACATGGAATATCTTTCCATTTCTTTATGTCTTCTTCAATTTCTTTCAACAATGTTTTCTAATTTTCAGTGTACAAGTCTTTCATCTCTTTGGTTAAGTTTATTCCTAGGTATTTTATTCTTTTTGTTGTGATTGTAAATTGGATTGTATTCTTGATTGCTCTTTCTGTGAATTCATTGTTAACGTGTAGGAATGCAGCTGATTTTTTAAAATAGATTTTGCACCCTGAAACTTTGCTGTAATTGTTGATTATTTCTAGAAGTTTTCTGGTGGATTCTTTAGGGCTTTCTATATATATAGAATCATGTCATCGGAAAATAGCAAAAGTTTGACTTCGTCCTTTACTACTTGGATTCCTTTTATTTCTTTTTCTTGGCTAATTGCTCTAACCAAAACCTCCAGTACTGTGTTGAATAGGAGTGGCTAGAGTGTACACCCATGTCTTGTTCCTTTACTTAGAGGGGTGGCTTTCAGTTTTTTACCATTAAGTAGTACGTTGACTGTGGGTTTGTCATATATAGTCTTTATTTTGTTGAGGTAATTTCATTCTATACCCATCTTATTGAGAGTTTTTATCATAAATGGATGTTAGATCTTGTCAAATGCTTTCTCTGCATCTATTGAAATGATCAGGTGATTCTTATTCCTCATTTTCTTAATGTAGTTTGTTGATTGACTGATTTTCAGATGTTGAACCATCCATGTGGAGCTGGAATAAATCCCACTTGATCTTCACTTACGGTCCTTTTAATGTATTGCTGTATTTGGTTTGCCAATATTTTGTTGATGACTTTTGCATCTATGTTCATCAGCAGTATTGGCCTGGGGTTTTCCTTCTTTGTTTTGCACTGGTCTGGTTTTGGTATCAGGGTAATTTTGGCCTCTTAGAATGTGTTAGGAAGAGTACCATGTTCCTCAATTTTTTAGAATACTTTGAAAAAGATAGGTATTAAATCTTCTTTGAATGTTTGGTAGAAGTCTCCAGATAAGCCATGTGGTCCTGGACTTCTGTTTTTCAGAAGGTTTTTGATTACCTTTTCAATCTCTTTATTTGTACTTAGTCTATTCAGATTCTCTATTTCTACTTGGTTCAGATTTGGGGGGTTGTATGAGTCTAGGAATTCATCCATTTCTTCTAGGTAATCGAATTTGTGGAGATATACTTTTTCACAGCATTCTCTTATACTCCTTTTTATTTCTGCAGACTCTGTTGTAATTTCTACTCGTTCATTTCTAATTTTATTTATTTGTAGCCTTCTCTGTTTTTTCTTGGTGAGTCTGTCTAAAGGTTTCTCAATTTTGTTTATCTTCTCAAAGAACCAGCTCTTAGTTTCACTAATTCTTTCTACTGTTTTTGTAGTCTGTATTCCATTTATTTCTGCTCTGATTTTTACAATTTCCCTCCTTCTGCTGACTTTGGGCTTTGTTTATTCTTCTTTTTCTAGCTCTTGTAAGTGCATTTTAAGAATACTTATTTGAGATTTTTCTTGCTTGTTGAGGTGGACCTCTATTGCTATTAATTTCCCTCTTATGACTGATTTTGCTGCATCCCATAAGAGTTGGTATGTTGTATTTTCATTCTCGTTTGTCTCCAGGTATTTCTTAATTTCCCCTTTGATTTCTTCAATGATCCAATGATTCTCCAATATCATGTTGTTTAATCTCCATATATTTCTGAATTTTCCAGTTTTTTCCTTGTGGTTGATTTCTAGCAACATAGTATTGTCATTAGAAAAGATGGTTGGGATGATTTAAATCTTCTCAAATTGATTGAGGCTTGACTTGTTTCCTGACATATTGTCTACCTTTGATAAAGATCCATGTGCACTCAAGGAGAATGTATATTCTGCTGTTTTGGGATGGAATGCTGTTTTGTGGATGGACCTCGAAGGTATTATGCTAAGCAAAATTAGAAATGATGAAATTTGGCCATTTGTAACAGCATAGTTGGACCTCTAGGGTATTATGCTAAGTGAAATAAGTCAGAGGGAGAAAGTCAAATACCATATGATCTCACTTGCAAGTAGAAGATAATAACAACAACAAGCAATCACATAGAGACAGTGATTGGATTTGTGGTTACCAGAGGGGAAGGGGGTAAAGAGAGGGTAAAAGGGATGATTAGGCACATGTGTGTGGTCATGGGTTATAATTAGTATTTGGGTGCTGGGCATGATGTAATCTACACATAAATTGAAATATAATGATGTACACCTGAAATTTATCTAATGTTATAAACCAATCTTACCACAATAAAATAATTAATAATTATGGTCTACTCAAATATAATGACAAGTGAAAGGAACAAAATATTTATTGTATGATTTCATTTATGTAAATCTCAGAAGCAGGCAAAAATAACTTATGGTGTTAGAAACGAGGATGATGTTAAATTTGAGAATCAGAGTCTAGGTAATGATTGGACAGGGAATGGAGGGTATTTTTGAGAAGCTGCCAATGATTTTGTTCGTGACCTGAATGGTAATTACAGGGTGCATCCACTTGGCGATATTCCATGAAGCTATACACTTATGACGTATGCTCTTGTTTGCATGCATATTAAGCTTTGGTAAAATATTTATTCAAAATAATACGTCTTGAGCACATTTTCAGATCTTTCTAAACTGTGAAACATTTTCTTCCTTGCCACTTATGTGATCTGTCTGTTTATGGTTTACAAAGTATATATACTTTCTTTCCTTTCAAAAGGGTGTTAAATTTGGTGTAAATAATATGTGTATTTGTACAAATTATAGTCGTGCAACATAAACAAGATAATCATGAGAAAAATAAAAGCCTCCATCTTGAAAATCTATTCCACCTGATTCCTTGTCAGAGAAAAAGCCTCTTAAAAATACTGTGTGTGTATGTGTATGTTCTCTTTCTTCTTTTGGTGATTACTTCCTTTACTCCAAGCTAGTTTGAATTTTAATTCAATTGCCAAGTACTCTGTTACAAACAATGAAGATTTTAACTCAATTACAATATCTGTTAACTGTGTGTTATTTATATATGTGTGTGCCATGTACACGCGTGTATATGTATATATAAAAAATATACATTTATATATGTATATATATAAATCACACACCCACACATTAAATATTATATAATATAAATATGCTGTAATATTAATATTATAAAATTAAACATATACATTAAATATGTGTGTGTGTAGTTTCTTTTTTTCCCTATGACTTACAAGCTCAATGTTAATCAGTTATATCTCTAATTTTCTGTTCTAACATCATTACTACTTGCTATGATTCTGGAAATCTTCCAAGATTTGTTTATAATTTGATTATAATAATTAAAAACTACTAAACAATATTTTAATTGCTGTAATTATATGAATATTGATATGCATATGGAGTATGAATGTATATTACTTTAAAGCCAAGTCAGGATTTGTATAATGTCACCATCCGTATTATTTTTCTAGAAGAATATCTCCAGCATCAATATTTTTCAGAGATATCTGCCAATATACTCCACTCTTTTTTTTTTTTTTTTTTTTTTTTTTTAAAGATTTTTTTTTTTC
>NW_025796997.1:0-6995 GCF_021613505.1 Equus quagga | reverse complement strand
TTTTTTTAAAGATTTTATTTTTTTCCTTTTTCTCCCCAAAGCCCCCCGGTACATAGTTGTGTATTCTTCGTTGTGGGTTCTTCTAGTTGTGGCATGTGGGACGCTGCCTCAGCGTGGTCTGATGAGCAGTGCCATGTCCGCGCCCAGGATTCGAACTAACGAAACACTGGGCCGCCTGCAGCGGAGCGCGCGACCTTAACCACTCGGCCACGGGGCCAGCCCCCAATATACTCCACTCTTAAAACAATGAAAGGATTTCTATGGAAAAGGAGCAAGCAGACATTTAGAAAATAACTTTTATGACAGAAAAGGGTGAATGATGGCAAAAATAACTGAGAAAAGGAAAATAAAATTGCAAAATCTCACAAAAAGGAAAGAAACATGCAATACAATGTAAAACATGAAGGACAAGTAAAGAGATATAGAATTCTGTCCAGGAGGGCAAAAGCTTAACTTTTAGGATTCACATTAAAAGATAAAGGTATTAAGGTGAGGGGAGAATTTATTCAAACAATTTTAAAATAATATTTCCTATAATGAAAATCGAAATTTGTATTTGAAAAAAACACCAAAATATCCAGAAAATTGTTGACAAAAGACTCAAACCTGGACACACTACTGTGAAATTGAAAAACATAAAGATAATGAAAAGACGCCCAAAGTTTTCAAGTGGAAAACAAACATTGAAATGTCAAAAATATCAGTTCACATTTACAGAATTGAAAAGGCTACCTACCAGCAAATATCGATGATGCAAGGCAAGGGAGCAGTTTTCTTACTTATGAAAAGATATAATTATATTAGACTAGAATTCTCTACTCACCCCAATAATCAAATGTGTGAACAGGAAATTTATCTTCGATATGACAAAAATGAATAATCAGTTTTCTTAGAAATTTATTTGAGGGGCCCACCCAGTGGTGCAGCAGTTAAGTTCGCATGTTGCGCTTCGGCAGCCAGGGGTTCGCCAGGCTTGATCCCTGGTGTGGACATGGCACTGCTTGGCACGCCATGCTGTGGTAGGCGTCCCACATACAAAGTAGAGGAAGATGGGCATGGATGTTAGCTCAGGGTCAGTCTTCCTCAGCAAAAAGAGAATGATGGGCAGAAGTTAGCTCAGGGCTAATCTTCCTCAAAAAAAAAAAAGAGAGAGAGAAATTTATTTGAGGATGCACTCCAGAAAAATGAGAGATTAAAGCAAAAATATGCTGATATATAGGATTCAGGAAGCAGTGGTTTCAGTCTAGGAAAGGAAAAAAAAAAAGAGTTCTCACAGCTCAAAATGGAGAATGTGAAGATAGAGACAATCCTTTAGACCAATTCTAAATTATTACAATTGTGTTCATTGAATTTCCCTTTATTACCATTACCAGAAATTCTTAAGATTATTGCTACAGCCTCTCTTGAGGGTAGTTAAGTAGATCAGTTCCAAAGATCCTTGCAGCTCCTCTTGAGAGTGTATTCTGCAAAGGATTTCTTACACTTTCTTTCTCATGTATAATGCTGTAATGAACATAGAAGTGCAGATATCTCGTAGAGATCCTGATTTCAATTCTTTTGGATGAATACCAAGAAGCGTAATTTCTGGATCATGTGTAGTGTTATTTAATATTTTTGAGGAACCTCCATATTCTTTTTCATAGTTGCTGCAACATTTTGCATTCCCAGCAAGAGTGTACAAGTATTCCAGTTTCCCCACTTTCTCACCAACACTCGTCTTTTTTTTTTTAATAACCATTCTGATAGATATCTGGTGATATCTCATTGTGGTTTTGATTTGCATTTCCCTCATGATTAATGATGTTGAGTATCTTTTCGTGTACCTGTTGACCCTTTGTATGTCTTCTTAGGAAAAATGTCTGTACAGCCCTTATCCCATTTTTTAATTGGTTTATTAGGTTTTTTTTTACAATTGAATTGTAGGAGTTCCTTATATATTTTGGGTATTAATCCTTTATAAGATGTATAGTTGATGAATATCTTCTCACATTCCACAGATTGCCTTTGCACTCTGTTGATTGCATCCTACTTTCATTAAAATGATCCCAGCTCATTTCTTCTGAGAATTTTTTGAAATCTTTCATCCACTGCTAATCAATCACTTCCCCTTACTATTTTTCTTAACTATATTTTGTTGTTACATGCCTTTTTGCATTTGTTACTTTTTAGTGCCAGAAAGAATATAGAACTCTCCTCTTTTTAACTCATAACCATATCTTTATTTCCATTTTATAAACAGGAATTGTCTTGTATAAACAACTAAGGAAAGTGAGTTGAATAAATTCATTTGAACTAATGTGTAAATCACTGAGAATTCATGTCTCCACTGCTTGGTATTTATCCAAAGAACATGAAAATATTGCTGCATAAAGATATTTTCACCTCTGTGTTCATTGCAGTATTATTCACAGTAGCCAAGACTTGGAAGCAACCTAAGTGCCCATGAAGGGACGAATGGATAAAGAAGATGTGGTGTATATACACACAATGGAATACTGCTCAGCCATAAAAAAAAGGATGAAATCTGGCCACTTGTGACAACATTGATGGAACTTGAGGCTATTATGCTAAGTGAAATAAGTCAGAGGAACAAAGCCAAATACCATATGATCTCACTCATAAATAAAAGATGAAAATAACAACAAACAAACACATAGAGATAGAGATTGGATTGGTGGTTACCAGAGGGGAAGGGGGGAGGAGGGAGGAGGATGAAAGCGGTGATTAGGCACATGTGTGTGGTCATCAGTTATTATTCAGTATTTGGGTGCTGGCTGTGATGTAATCTACACAGAAATCAAAATATTAGATGCGCAACTGAAATTTATATAATGTTATTAAACCAATGTTACCACAGTCAAAAGTAAAATGGAATAAAATATACTTTATGAGATATAATTATGTAACTTGTATAGGTTTAAAACATAACACATATATTGACTTGATACATTTATATATTGCAATATGATTACCACCATAGCATTAGTTAACCCCTCACATAATTATCATTTCTTTTTTGTGATGGGGACAATTAAGATCTAGTCTCTGAGCAACTTTGGAGTTTATCACAGAGCATTGTCGTCTGTGTATAATCACTATGCTGTGCGTTAGGTCTCCAGAACTGGTATCTACCACTTCCAAGTTTGCCCCTTTAAATAAAATATACCCAATTTTCTCCACCCCCAAGCTTCTGATAACCTCCATTCTACTCTCTGTTTTTATGAGTTTGGCTTTTTGTGTTCCACATATGAGTGATACCATACAGTATTTTTCTTTCTCTATCTGACTTATCTTGCTTAGCATAATGCCCTCAAAATCCATCCACGTTGTCACAAATGGCAGGATCTCCTTCTTTTCCAAGGCTGAATAATATTCCATTGTGTCTATATGTAAATAGAAACTTTCAGTGATGAAATATGTAGCTTGCAAATTATGATTTTGATTTAAGAAGAAAACATTATATATACATAGAAATGAAGTCACATAGAATTCTAATAGCGAGCATTCTTTAGTGTCAGAAGTATTTTTATTTTAAAATGTTTTGATTTGTACACAATTCTCTTTTTAAATTAATGAGTGTAATATTTTAAAATTCAGAATAACAAACCGCTAAATACTTATTATAAAATGACGCACATGTATACATTTTGCTTTATTTTTAATTGCCTTAGTTAAGAATTTCCAACTTCTAACACTAATGGGGAGAAAAGTGTATCATGAGAATTACTTTCTGGACTGCTCTTGTTGGGGGGCCACCTATAGTTTGGAGTGTTACTTTTTCTGAATATATGAACTTTTGTGTTATGCTTTCCCTTAGGGCTCTGTAATCTCCAGGGGGGCCTAGGCTCTGTTTCACAGTGAGACTTGGGTGTCCTGAGAATATGAGACTATGCCTGTTGCCTGAAGAAAATAATCTAAACTAAGCACTTCTGATCTAAGGTCTATCAGATGAAACTAGAGTGCTGCCATCATATACATTCCTGGATCCTCTCCCTGACATGAGCAACTTATACATTCCTGCTTGTTTGGAGCTACATTGTCCGTAAGATAATGCCTTCCAGACATTTCAATCCTGGGTTTATTGTATGACAAAGCCTAGTCTTGTTCTAGTCTTCTTCATCACAGGGATCAACAATATTGCCCTACAGAAGATGTTGTTGGTGATTTCTTAGTCTGGGAAGAGTTATGAACATATTCATCCACATTCAAAGCAGAATTAGTACTAACAGGGATGTGTGCTCTTATGTGGGCAAGGAAGAAGTAAGATGCTCTCAAAATCTTCTGTAGAGTATACAGAATTATTAGTTTATATTTATTCATTGTTACAAATATGTGGTAAAATGACAGAGACGGAGAATTAGACAATAATAACCTTAAAATGCTTTAGATCAAGAGAAGATAAATAGATCCTTTTCCCTAGAAGTCACTAGCCCACCCATCCTCAACCCATTTCCTTTCTTCGATTCATTCACAAGACTTGAAGTCTGCCAATATAACTCCAATGTACTTTTTTCAAATCTGGGCACTGTCTTCATTCGTGGGCTCAGATAGGTGCCAGATTTGACTCGTACACTAAAACAGCTCACAGATCAGTAAAGTTATATGATAAATATACAAATAGTTCTCACACGGATCACCAGGTTATCATCATCATGAAAAATGGGGAAAATATGAGGGTAGCAGAAAGGGAAAATGGTGACTTTAAAGTAGAGAACTTGGTTCGGCTTAAGAGAGAAGAGGATGTGTTTCATCAGCATTTAGTGTAGAGAGCACAAAATTCTGTATCTTCTGGCAAACTATTGAACATTTTGAATCTTTGTTAGATAAAATGGCTATGACTATGTTGAATTGGTAGACTCATTATAGGAATACCATTCAAATCACCTATGAACTTAAATAACAAATAGGTAAATATATTTAATAGGTAGATATAGGCAACTAATAGTAGTGCTGCTGTTTTTTCTGTAGGTATGTGGATAAATATATGTTTGTTTGCATGTTGGCTGTCTATACACAAGATAAACCTAAAAGAACCAGAGTAGAGACAAAGAAAGGCTTTATGCTGAGTGCCACCATGGCACATGGTGGATACTTAATGGAATTTTTGAAAATCTAACCAATGAAATTGTTTACTTAATTTAGGGTCTTGAAATATTCAGTCTCAGATATAACGCTGTGTGTCACTAATAAATTGAATTTGACGTTTCAGGAAAAACATTCCAAAACATCAGTAACCAAAAATTCTTAAACAGTCTCAGAGAATCTAAAACTCTCCTTTCTGGATCCAGCTTTTTCCTGACCTTCCTGTCCAGGGGACCGGGGAGAGGATTCTTCAGATGCCTGATAAGATTTTATTCTGCGTCCTAGAACCTAAATTCCTCTAAACAAATGCTGCCCTAGGCCATCTCTAGAGAAACGTAGCATGGAAGTGAGAAAGACGTGAAAAAACAAGCCACCTTGGCCTTCCTAAGTCTTAAATTGTATCTGATTCATCCTGATGTTTCTGGGGGCTGGGATTAAGTGATAATCTAAAGGAACCTGCTTTCTGCTTTAAACAGTCAGAGGTAACAGTGAATACTCTAGGTACTTTGTGTCAAGTGGCAGGCCAGTGTGGGATGAGCAAACAGCAGAAGCTGCAGTGATAGCATCAATCACAGTACTTTCTATCAGATCCTGGAGGCTTAGACATTGTGCAGCACATGTTGATGTGGTACACTTTTTGTAGTATGGTGTGCGTCTTTGTGTCTTTCATTGAACAAGGTCCAGTGCAAGACTGAAGGAAGACATTGAGGTGAACTTCTATTCCTGTGCTTTTGTCATGTTGTACTTCTAATAGTTTCCTATGTTCTGTCTCCTTTTTTACTTTCCAAGAATCACAGGCAAAAATAAGGAAGTGGAAGGAGGTTCACGGTAATTTTGAATGGTACTTGTAACCAAATTACCCTCGCCTTTGAAAGAGAAAGTATGAATCATCCCACATAGTCTTCTTGTTCTTTACTGGGAAGATGGCTAGAGTGCTGAGCAAGCAGAAATTATAAGAAGCAGGAAGTGCAGAGGTCCCAAGTTAAAAACAAGAAGCCTTGTATTCCTCCAGAGAAAACAAACATAGAAAAGACTAAGTGAGAAATAAACCACTGATCCACTAGTAGTAAGCCTTTATAAAGGAATTGGTTTAGTGGAACAGATATGAAGTTTGAGCAAGAAAAAGCTGGATTTCAGTCTAAATTAATCACTAATAACTTTGAGCAAGAAAAGTAAACATCCTGTACCTGGCTCAGGGAATTTAGTGACAATAGCTTACCCTGGACATTGGAATGCACAATCCTCTGTAAAAGAAGTGACACTCTATCTCAGGGTTCAAAGAAGCCTTTTCAAGGTCAATATATGACAGAGAGACTTCCAAATATTGGAAAGAAATTAAGCAAAGTCAGCATAGGCTTGAAGTATATGTAGTATTTCAGGCTTGGCAAGTAGTCTAGCAACGTTTAATCGTGAAATGCTAGGATACAGTGACCACATAATTTATCACCCAAACCAGGATGCTTTTGGAGGCTTAGGGAATGGGAGGAAAGAAAACAGAAAAAAGGACGTAAGGCCTATGTTTTACTTTATTGAAAGGGATGCCAAGAAAATTGAGTCCTATGCTCAAATTTAGGAAAAGACATTGAATATTCTTGAGCAGTGGATTAAAATGTCTTCAAAATTATGCTATTGGACAATTTTGATTGAAAATACAAAAGGAAAAGCAAGCATTTAGGTGATGTAGTTAGGTGATATTTAAAAGACAGTAAGAGTGGTGATAAAAAAAGGCTGATATTAGAAATATTTCTGGATTAAAAATAGATGTTTCTTTTATCTGAGGATAGAGTAGCAATAATAGACATGCTGAGTTGACATGAAAAGAGTAAGAACCAAGACCTTTTGTGCTATAAACGAATTATACCCAAGATGAGGTAGAGGAATACCTGAGAAGATGACAAAGATGTGGATAGATG
>NW_025796996.1:0-6689 GCF_021613505.1 Equus quagga | reverse complement strand
ATTTCTAGCTTTTATAGCATTGTGATTGGAAAAGATGCTTGTTATTATTTCAATCTTCTTAAATTTATCGAGGCTTGCCTTGTTTCTCAATGTATGGTTTATCCTTGAGAATGTTCCTTGTGCACTTGAGAAGAATGTGTATTCTGTTGTTTTTGAATGGAGTGTTTTATATGTGTCTATTAAGTCCAACTGGTATAGCTTTTCATTTAATTCCACTGTTTCCTTGTTGATTTTCTGTCTGGAAGATCTATCTATTGATGTGAGTGGGGTGTTCAGGTCCCCTATTATTACTGTTTGTATAACTGTATTTTTAAATGTTGTTATATCTTTAAATATTTGATTTTTAAAAGACAGAGGGTGGCACCAAGGTGTATATTCACTAAACCACTTTGTCCAATCTTCTGTCAGAATTACTATAATATTCATCTATGTTACACTCATTCTGATTTCAACTGAGAAAACAGTTTGATGGGTACTGTCTACATTCCTATAATCTGTCAAAGATGTGATCCTTTTTACTACAGCTTATTTAGGGTACAGGAGTAGTGGTGAACCATCCAGCTTTAGTACCTGATGAGCTGGGAAGGCAGAGTAATCACAGAAAGAATAGAATCAGGAGCCTGACTTAGCCGTGCCAATAACTTGTTGAGTAACTTCCCCAAATTACATCTCTCTGGGACACAGACAACTTAAAAAGAATGCACCTCACTTGTGCTGTTCATGTAGTAACAAATGGGAGGCCGCAACTTGAGCAGTATTTTTAATATTTGCATAATCTTTAACTAGTTCTTTCACAGACTGCATTTTTAAGGACTGATTAACTTCTCTTCCTTTGTATTAATCAAAGACATATATAACTGCTTCAGAACTTCTGAGCTGCATGAGATAGTCACTATCTTAATATAATTCTAGCTAAAAGCAAATAAACATTATGTCTTAGTCCAGTCTCTCTGTAATCAAATGTGGGCTTCCTAAAACATCAAAAATAGTTGAGAATCTTGGGTTGGAAATCAGCTGACTGGATGATTACTGAGGTCCCTTTCCACTTCTACTGTCCTAGGACTCTGATCAAGATACGTCTTTGAGCATGTGTAAACAGACACAAAACACAACAGAGACACACTCTCTCTTATGTCAAATTTGGGAGCTGACCTTAATGCAAGAGGCACAGTGTGTGTGACACCATTCCATCAATTATTGCTACAAAGATGCTCCTGCCCTAAGGCAGGTGTCCACTGTATGAACATCACAAATTTCCAACTGTTTAACACTTTATCCTTTCATCAAGTAAGCCCCACATGTGAGGTACGATACACAAGCAGACAGAAAAACATACCTTAAAATAAACCAAATTACTTATAAACTTATTAAAATATTCTTTTGAGGGAAAATAAAAGGCAACTACAGTAGATGTTTGCAAACGTCAACATGATACATGGTTAGGGTTTAGAAAGTGTTTAATTTCATTTTTAAATTAAAAGGTCTTTACCCCTTTATTCGTATCTCACTGCAAATAAATGCTTGCTACTTGAACAAGGTTATCCTAGTACAGAAAAAATTTCTTTTTCATACTAACTTTTCCTCCCACTAGAATATCTTAGTGGTCAAATGACTGCTATTACTGTTTGTTCTTACACATCTGGGCCATGTAACTGGAGCAGCTAACTGACCTTAACCCTAAATTTCAGACACAAGACCCCAGAGTTTCTGAAGAGAGGTTGTATTCTTCCCAGGGCAAGATATAGGCTCTTGGGTGGGGAGTAGTGGTGTTGTGGGGGAACAGTGATTCCTGAGGGGAAGGATGCCCTATGCTGACCCAGGGCAACAGCCCCATTCTAGTCTCTGCATGCAGTCTGGGCCATTACTGAGTAATTACTGAGCAGTTGAAAGTCCATCCTTCACTGAGCATGAACATGTACTTTAAAGTACAGATGTGCTCTTAAAGTGCACTCATTAGTTCATCTGGATCATATATAGTGCTGGTGAAGCCATGATAATGTGCCAGTCCTCTTGCTGGGGGGACCACCCCTGGCTCTGTTCTCAGACTGCAACCTCTCCATTAAGGCCTACAGTAGCTCGATGTAGTTCTATGTGAGGGGTTCCTCACTCCAGCAAACCCACTTCTCCTGGGGTTGGACACTACTTTCAGAGTCTCAATTCCTGCATGAGTGATTTCTGCACAAGGTAACCTAGAAGCTTGTAGGCAAGTCCTGAGGGACAAAAAGAAGCCAGGCCATGCATAAGCTATGACCTCTAAGTGTGGTCAAGTGAAAATCGGGTGCTCATCAATATCACTAAAGTAATTTCTGTCATGGGGAAGGCAAATATGGGGGTGGTAGGGCAGAAAGAACACTCAAAAAAGTGAAGAGTGTGAGGTGTGGGAACTAAGTGTTCTCCCCTACACCTGTCACGTTAGGAAGGCCTTTAACTCTCCAACTCAGCAAGCAGAGCATACTTATTGAGTCAGATAAGCTGGACTTGAGTGGCCACTCTTCCCCTGAAAAGCTATAGCATCGCTAGCAAATCTCTGAATGAGGGGACTTGATGTGAATTTCTTTAAGGTACCTGCCAAATATGATTCTAGGTGATAATTACTTGAGTCACTTCACAATGTGTAGTAACTTATTAGCACATGAGATGCCAAGAGCCATGTGGATATTTTAAACACAATATGGATTCCTTCTTAAAGGGAAGGTTATAATGCTCTATATAAACATCATGTGTTTATTAGAACAACTTCACTTTAGGCAGTTCAAAATCGTGTACATATATTAATATATACCTACACAGAAAGACACACAGATAGACACACACACAAGGTTTTCCTATAATATCTTCCTCCCTGACCAACTCTAAGAGGTTCTTGGATGACAATCTAGATAATAGGCATCATTCTCAAGGCCAGCTTACCTTAAATAAATCTGCAACTATTCCATAATCTGCCACTTGAAAAATTGGAGCTTCTGGGTCTTTGTTAATAGCCACAATTGTCTGTGAAACAAAAACAAAGAGTTTGGCCTTTATCAAGAAAACATACCACAGAGACTGATGGTTCTATTTTAACTTCCGTAACAACAAATTTATATTCTTAAAAATGTTTACCAAAAAGATTAATTTGATTCATTTGTACTAACATCATAAATTTAGAAATTTCTGGGTTGGAACATAACAAAATGATCTCTCACCCCCAACCTTAGCCCATCAGAGTATTCAAAAAGGTTTCTAATCATTAAATTTTTAAAATTCTTTTTGACTTATGAGAAAAGTACTTAATTTAATTTTATTATTATTATTATTTTTAAAGATTGGCACCTGAGCTAACAACCGTCACCAATCTTTTTTTTTTCTGCTTTTTTCTCCCTGAATCCCCCCAGTATATAGTTGTATATTTTAGTTGTGGGTCCTTCTAGTCGTGGCACGTGGGATGCCACCTCAACATGGCCTGATGAGCAGCATCATGTCCGCGACCAGGATCCGAACCGGCGAAACCTTGGGCTGCCAAAGCACAGCACGCGAACTTAACCACTCGGCCACGGGGCCAGCCCCAAAAGTATTTAATTTTAGATAAGTAACAAATCATAGGAGAGGATTCTGGGAAGATGGCAGACTAGGAAGCATCAGGAATCTGTCTCCCAGCTTGACAACAACTGCACTGGCAGAATCTAACATAACCATTTTGGAACTCTGGAGTCTATTGAATGCTTGCAACTTCCAGGGCAAGGCTTGCATGGTAAACTGCAGCTCTTAGTGCAATAGTAGGTATCCATTTCTCAACCCTAGTCATGGTGGCAGGAAGCTGTGCACATGTTTCTGTAGCAGCTTGCACACAGCTTGCAGGAGTAAGAATGGGTACAAAGGACCCTGTACTCCAAATATTTGGAGTCTGTGCTTTGATCACTGACTGCTGCTTCTGATCACACAGGTACAGACAAAGAGGAGGGCAGCCATTGCTGTTGTACCTCTCCCACTGTTGCAAGTCCCACCAGCTAAAGTTACTTCCATGGAATTTAAAGGGTCAGTGCACTTTTTCTAGCCCTTTTCATTTTTCTCTTTTTCCCCCTTTGGGAGCCAGATATGAAAGTCCAGGACATTTAAAACAGAAAATTACAGAGTGATCACACATGCTCAGGAAAAGGCACAGGCTCAGAAAAGACACAAGAAGCCCTTAGGTTTACACCTCAGGCTAACCCTCAGCACAGAGACATCCTACAACAAACCAAAAAAAACCAAAAACAATAAACAAAAACAATAACAAAACACAGCAAATCCTAGGGAAGGAGGAGAATCTGATTTCCAGAGTTACCTAGATTATTAATTCAAATATCCAGGTTTTAACAAAAAAATCACAAGACGTAGGAAAAACACAAGAAAGTATGGCCCATTCAAAGGACAAAAAAATCAATACAAAGTGTCCCTGAAAATGACCTGATGGGAGAACTACTACACAGAGATTTAAAAAGAGCCATGTTACAGATGCTCAAAGAACTAAACGAAGACGTGAAGAGAGTCAGGAAAATGGTGTGTGAACAAAATGGAAATATCAGTAAAGACAGAAAACCTATAAAGAAACCAAAAAGAAATTCTGGAGCTGAAAAGTACAATAATTGAAATGAAAAATTCACAAGAGGGATTCAAAGGCAGATTTAAGCAGATGGAAGAATGAATCAGCAAACTTGAAGACAGGACAATGGAAATTATTGAGTATGAAGAACAGGAAGAAAAAAAGATTAAAGAAAAGTGAACAGAGCATAAGGGACCTGCAGGCCATGATCAGGTGGACCAAGTTATATACCAAAAGACATAATCCCAGAAGAAAAAGAGAGAGAGAAAGGGGCAGAGAAAATATCTGAAGAAATAATGGCTGAAATTTGATGAAAGACATGAATATAAACATCCAAGGAGCTGAACAAACTCCAAGTAAGATGAACTCAAAGAGACACACACCAAGACACATTATAATCAAACATCTGAAACCCTAAAAACAAAGAGAATCTTGAAAACAGAAAAAGTGATTAATTACATACAAGGGATCCTCAATAAGATTATGAGCAGATTTTTCATCAGAAACTTTGGAGGCCAGAAGGCAGTGGGCTGATATATTCAAAGTACTAAAAGAAAAAAACTGTTGACCAAGAATCCTAAATCCATCAAAACTGTCCTCCTAACAGTTTTTGCAGAAATTGAAAAATCTATCCTAAAATTCATATACCCCAAACAGCTAAAACAATCTAGAAAAAGGAGAACAAAGTTGGAGGAATCACTTTTTCTTTTTCTTTTTGGGTGAGGAAGACAGGCTCTGAGCTAACATCCGCTGCCAATCTTCCTCTTTTTACTTGAGGAAGACTGTCACTGACCTAACATCTGTACCAATCTTCCTCTATTTTCTATAACGGATGCTGCCTCAGAATGACTTGATGAGCGGTACTAGGTCCGCACTTGGGATCCAAACCTGTGAAGCCTGGTCCACTGACATGGAGTGCATGAATGGGGCTGGCCCCCTGGGGAATCACATTTTTTATTTCAAACCTTACTACAAAGATACAGTAATTAGGGGCTGGCCTGGTGCTGCAGCAATTAAGTTTGCATGTTCCACTTTGGCGGCCAAGGGTTTGCTGGTTCGGATCCCCAGTGTGGGGCATGGCAGCACTTGGCAAGCCATGATGTGGCAGGCGTCCCACATATAAAGTAGAGGAAGATGGGCATGGATGTTAGCTCAGGGCCAGGGCCAGGTTTTGGCTGGTTCGGATCCGGGGTGCGGACATGGCACTGCTCATCAGGCCATGCTGAGGCGGCATCCCACGTGCCACAACAAGAAGGAGCCACAATTAAAAATATACAACTATGTACTGGGGGGCTTTGGAGAAAAAAAGGAAAAATAAAATCTTTAAAAAAAAAAAGCTTCATAATTCAATGGGTGGATCAAAACACACAGGACAAGAAACAAAGGAAATGCAGTAGAACTGGAAAACGAGTGATAAAATGACAGCATTAAATGCTCACATATCGATAATGACCCTAAACGTAAATGGAATGAATTCTCCAATAAAAGGATACAGAGTGGCAAGATGGATTAAAGAACAAGACCCAACAATATGTTGCCTCCAGGAAACACATCTCAGCTCCAATGACAAACACAGGCTCAGAGTGAAGGGATGGAAGATGATACTCCAAGTTAATGGCAAGCAAAAGAAAGCAAGGGTCAGAATACTTCAATCAGACAGAGTACACTTCAAGATAAGACTGGTAAAGAGAGACAAAGAGGGGCCGTATATAATGATCAAAGGGATACTCCATCAAGAAGAAATAACACTTACAAATATCCATGCACCCAACACAGGAGCAGCAAAGTTCACAAAGCAACTATTAACAAACCTAAAAGGAGATATTAAAAATAACACAATGATAGTAGGGGACCTCAAGATTCCTCTCACATCAATGGATAGATCATAAAGACAGAACATCACCAAGGGAACAGTGGAATTAAATGAAAAGCTATACCAATTGGACTTAACACTAATATCAGAAAATTCCACCCCAAAACAGCAGAATGCACATTCTTCTCAAGTGCACAAGGAACACTCTCAAGGACACATCATGTGTTGGGAAACAAGGCAAGCCTCAATAAATTTAAGAAGATTAAAGTAATAACAAGCATCTTTTCCAATCACAATGCTATAAAAGCTAGAAAT
>NW_025796995.1:442-1450 GCF_021613505.1 Equus quagga | reverse complement strand
GTAAATAATGCTGCGATGAACATAGGGGTGCAACGGACTCTTGAGATTTCTGATATCAGGTTCTTAGGATAGATACCCAATAATGGGATGGCTGGGTCATAGGGTATTTCTATTTTTAACTTTTTGAGAAATTTTCACAGAATGATTTTAATGGTTGCATAGTATTCCACGTTACAGATGTACATAATTTGTCAGCCATTGCACGTCACATGCGATGAAACTGATTCCAAAATTTTGCTATTATAAATTATGCCATTATAAACATCACTGAATATATATCTTTGGTTACGTTTCTGAATATTTCAAAAAGGAAAAGTTATTAGAAGATAAATTATTAGAAGATACATTTTCTGTCACTGCTGTAGCAAATTCCCGCAAATTTAGCGCCTTTAAACAACACAGATGGGGCCAGCCCAGTGGTGCAGCGGTTAAGTTGGCACATTCCACTTTGGCGGCCCCGGGTTCGCCGGTTCAGATCCCGGGTGTGGACGTGGCAACTCCTGTCAAGCCATGCTGTGGTTGGCGTCCCACAGATAAAGTAGAGGAAGATGGGCACGGATGTTAGCTCAGGGCCAGTCTTCCTCAGCTAAAAGAGGAGGATTGGCAGCAGATATTAGCTCAGGGCTAATCTTCCTCAAAAAAAAAATTAAAAAAAAATTAAGGTTTTAGTAAAAATTGGCCTCCAAAAATGATATGACAATTTACAGTCTCCCCAACAGCACATGGAATGGTACATTCTCCCCCATATGCACCGATATTGAATGTCATCTTAAAAAAAATCCCCGCCAGTTTGAATAGCTGAAACATGGTATCTCAGTGTTCGTCTATTTTTATTTCTTTGGTTACGTATGCAGACTTTTTTCCCCGAAAGATGATTGGTCATTTAGATTTCTCCTTTTGTAAACTGCCTGTTCATTTTCCTACGGGGGAGGGCATCACCTCTTAGAAAAGCTCTTTTTCTATTGAAGCTATTAGCTCTTTATTTTTTTTTTTTTTTTTTTTTTTTTT
>NW_025796995.1:0-342 GCF_021613505.1 Equus quagga | reverse complement strand
TCTTCCCCCTCCGTACCCTCCCCCCACCCCCCCCTTTTCCCTGGTAACCCCCGATCGGATCTCCTTCTCAATATACTAATTTCCACCTATGAGTGGAGTCATATAGAGTTCGTCTTTCTCTGACTGACTTATTTCGCTTAACATAATGCCCTCGAGGTCCATCCACATTGTTGTGAATGGGCCAATTTCGTCTTTTTTTATGGCTGAGTAGTATTCCATTGTGTATATATACCACATCTTCTTTATCCAATCATCAGTTTCTGGGCATGTAGGCTGGTTCCACGTCTTGGCTATTGTAAATAATGCTGCGATGAACATAGGGGTGCAACGGACTCTTGAGAT
>NW_025796994.1:1108-1450 GCF_021613505.1 Equus quagga | reverse complement strand
ATCTCAAGAGTCCGTTGCACCCCTATGTTCATCGCAGCATTATTTACAATAGCCAAGACGTGGAACCAGCCTACATGCCCAGAAACTGATGATTGGATAAAGAAGATGTGGTATATATACACAATGGAATACTACTCAGCCATAAAAAAAGACGAAATTGGCCCATTCACAACAATGTGGATGGACCTCGAGGGCATTATGTTAAGCGAAATAAGTCAGTCAGAGAAAGACGAACTCTATATGACTCCACTCATAGGTGGAAATTAGTATATTGAGAAGGAGATCCGATCGGGGGTTACCAGGGAAAAGGGGGGGGTGGGGGGAGGGTACGGAGGGGGAAGA
>NW_025796994.1:0-1008 GCF_021613505.1 Equus quagga | reverse complement strand
AAAAAAAAAAAAAAAAAAAAAAAAAATAAAGAGCTAATAGCTTCAATAGAAAAAGAGCTTTTCTAAGAGGTGATGCCCTCCCCCGTAGGAAAATGAACAGGCAGTTTACAAAAGGAGAAATCTAAATGACCAATCATCTTTCGGGGAAAAAAGTCTGCATACGTAACCAAAGAAATAAAAATAGACGAACACTGAGATACCATGTTTCAGCTATTCAAACTGGCGGGGATTTTTTTTAAGATGACATTCAATATCGGTGCATATGGGGGAGAATGTACCATTCCATGTGCTGTTGGGGAGACTGTAAATTGTCATATCATTTTTGGAGGCCAATTTTTACTAAAACCTTAATTTTTTTTTAATTTTTTTTTTGAGGAAGATTAGCCCTGAGCTAATATCTGCTGCCAATCCTCCTCTTTTAGCTGAGGAAGACTGGCCCTGAGCTAACATCCGTGCCCATCTTCCTCTACTTTATCTGTGGGACGCCAACCACAGCATGGCTTGACAGGAGTTGCCACGTCCACACCCGGGATCTGAACCGGCGAACCCGGGGCCGCCAAAGTGGAATGTGCCAACTTAACCGCTGCACCACTGGGCTGGCCCCATCTGTGTTGTTTAAAGGCGCTAAATTTGCGGGAATTTGCTACAGCAGTGACAGAAAATGTATCTTCTAATAATTTATCTTCTAATAACTTTTCCTTTTTGAAATATTCAGAAACGTAACCAAAGATATATATTCAGTGATGTTTATAATGGCATAATTTATAATAGCAAAATTTTGGAATCAGTTTCATCGCATGTGACGTGCAATGGCTGACAAATTATGTACATCTGTAACGTGGAATACTATGCAACCATTAAAATCATTCTGTGAAAATTTCTCAAAAAGTTAAAAATAGAAATACCCTATGACCCAGCCATCCCATTATTGGGTATCTATCCTAAGAACCTGATATCAGAAATCTCAAGAGTCCGTTGCACCCCTATGTTCATCGCAGCATTATTTAC
>NW_025796993.1:0-1366 GCF_021613505.1 Equus quagga | reverse complement strand
ACCAACTCATAGATCTACATAAACAAATTTATTTTCAGAGTGGAAAGTTTTGGATTGTTTTTTCTATTTCTGAGAAAAATGCTGTTGGAATTTTGATAGGAATTGCTAATTCAGTAACTTAAAAACTAAATTGTAAAGTTAACCACCAACAGCAATCCTTATGTAAAATTACAAAATGAGAGAAGGGAGAAAATAGATATTTTATATGTATAATCACATAATGATCAAGAAAGACGATATGTTTTTTTTCTTTTGCAAATCCACCAGTTTTATTTTTTCTTAAAAAGAGAAAAAAAGGAACCAACCAAAGTACTCATTTCTGTAACTGGCTATAAGGCTGTAGTTGATGTAACTTCCTTCTTCCACACCCCATTCCATGTTCCCTTTGCAGTAAGCCTGCACTTTAGTGGGTTGGAATTCTTTACCTGGTCATTCCTAAAGGGTCTGAAACTTTAGTGGTCTTTCTCATTTTGGATTAATGTGGTTTTCCATTAATTTTACTAATGGATATGGCACCCCAGAGGATGCTCTGGGTTCCAGACATAGTCCTGTCTTCCTAATTGTGTAGTAACAACATGATTTCCCTTGATAACTTGGACCAAACACCTCAACCAATATTGTAACTCCCTGAAGCAGTCAGGTATCAGTCTCAACTTCCAATTTAAATGAGATCATTGTGTATCTCCTGACGGAAGTAATTTTTTTGTCTTAGGAAGTAGGACTGCTAAACCAACAAAGTTCAAAGTTGCAGGGATAGGAAGAAAAAGTTCCACAAGTAGGTTATTAAGTATAATAATGAAAGGAGCCACTTCCATTTACACCCTAAGGAAAGAGTAAAGCAGTTGGCTTGTGATAAATTTCTCTGTTGATTGCAGACATCAAAGGGGAATACCTCAGGGAAAGAAAGAAGACAAGCAATGTGGTCTAATTAACTTACAAGCAAGCTGTCACTTGGTTCTCCTAGTAAATAAACCAACAACATTAGCTAAGAAGACACCCTTTATTTGTGGAATACTTTTAGGAGGATATCCCTATCTCAGGTTTAGAATTGTTTATGGTACATCAACTTATGAATTAATGAGTCATGGCTTCCTGAAAATGACACACAAGCCATAGTACTATAAGGGGTGTAAAATGGAGAGATTACATACCCTAAACAATCTCTGCTGCCTTAGATGGCCTGCCAACCTCACAGGAAACATTGTCTATTTCTCTAGACCAGGGAGAATATGACTGATGTTCGAAGGAATGACCTGGGAAGCCACATTGGATTTCAAAGACCTCTCCTGCTTCACTTGTGCTTTTGATTGCTTTTAACCTTGAAATTATTGCTAAAGCATGTTACTGGATAAGCTCTCTGATTAGT
>NW_025796992.1:0-7287 GCF_021613505.1 Equus quagga | reverse complement strand
CAGACAGCCCTGCTCCAATGACCATCTCTCCAGGGTGACTGGGTGTACGCCCACGGAGGCACCCTGCATAGAAAATGGACATCACTGAAAGAGTCCAGCCAAGTCACCAAAATTGTAAACCACAAGCCCTGGGTAGGTAGTAATCATTGTGCAGAGTTTGCACAATATATTCTATAAAATGTCCAGGTCGTAACAAGAAAATTCAGGCATGCAATGATACAAGAAAATGTGACTCATACACAAAGTTGTAAGGTACAAAATGAATTGAAAGTCAATTGTATTTGATACACTGGCAATGAACAATCCAAAAAAGATGTTGAAAACTATTCCATTTGCAATAATATCAAAGATAATAAAATACTAAGAATTAAATTTAACCAAAGAAGCACGTGATTTATACTCATAAAAATTTAAATAGTATTGAAGGCAATTAAGAAACTCCGAAATTATTTAAAGATCCCACGTTCATGGATTGGAAGACTTAATATTGTTAAGATGGTAATACTCCTAAATTGGCTTCCAGATGCAATTCTATCCTTATGGAATCCTCAGTTGTCTTCTGTGCAAAAATGCCAATCTGATCCTAAAATGTGTATGGAAATTCATGGACTCAGAATAGCCTAAACAGTGTTGACCTGAAAGAACAACATTGGAGGACTCACACTTCCCAATTTCAAAACTTAGTGCGAAGCCGCAGTAATCAACACAAGGTGATTCTCACCTTTTCAAAGAACATGGAACAGAACTGAGAGACCAGAAAGAAACCTTCAAACTGGTGGTCAAATAATTTTTGACAAGTGTGCCAAGACCATTCAATGGACAAAACAATAGATAGACTTTTCAACAAATGGTGCTAGGAAAGCTGGCTAGCGAAATGCAAAATAAAGAAGTTAAAGTCCTAAATTAGAAATGCTCAAGGGATTTGGCTCATGATGTCAGCAGCATGGCTGAGTGAGTTGTTCTCTTTGTCTCTCCCCTCTAAGTTACTACCAAATGGGCACTCATTAACCTACAGAGGAGTTCCTACACAGCACCATAGGAAGCTTGGGAGATCCACACAGCTATGCATCTGCAGGTAGGTGGACTGGATCCTCACGAAGCAGTGCAACTAGGTGAGAAGGCCCCTCCCTATCCTTGGGAGAGGAATTGAGGTCACAGAGCGTCACACAGAGGCTGACCTGACTGGGAGTGGAGGCAGGGGCAACCTGGCCTTTCCACAAACACTTTTGGAGTGGTTGCTCAGCATGAGGGAGTGACCACTATGCCATAGCAGCGTAACCCATGGGAACACTTCCCACTCAGTGATGGTGGCCCAGCATCCACAGATGCTCCCAACCCAGCAACTGCAGTAACTCAGCCAAACATGTGAATGCAGTGCCAACACGTGCACAAAAAACATGCCACATCTACTTAGCATAGCAGCTCACCTGGTCCTCTGCCCAGCCCAATGGCCCTGCCTGCAAGACAGTGACCTACCAACTGTCTTTGGCCCGGCTGTGCTCACAAAGAGCAGCCCTCGTGGCGCAACTTCCATCAGACGTGGAAGGTTCAGAAAACACTGCTCCTCCTCCCTCCACTGATGGTAGGTGGAACCTGCAGACTTATACTACCAAAAATGTGCCAGGAAAGGATCAATTCATCAAACACTGAGGTCCTACAGTAACACTTCAGAGCAGAAGGAAAATGACAAGTCTCCAGAAACCAATCATGAAGTCATTGAAATTTACATTCTGAATGAGACAGAAGCCAAAATAGTTGTCATAAAGAAACTCAACAGGTTACAGGAAAATTCAGAAAGACAGTTCAATGAGCTCAGGAATAAACTTAATGAGCTGAAGGATTACTTCTCTTAAGAGACTGAAACACTTTAAAAAACTATGCAGAAACTATACAGAAATTCTGGATATGAAGAACACAATTGATGAGATAAAAAATCATCTGGAAACTGTACATAATAGAGCTGACAATATGGAGGAGAGAATAAGTGACCTAAAAGATAGAAATCTAGAAATGCTTCCGGTGGAGGAGGAGAGAGAACAAAATTTTTTAAAAATGAAGAAGTTTTTGAGAAATATCCAACTCACTCAGGAAATGCAACCTAAGGGTTTTAGGTATTCCAGAGGGAGAAGGAGGGAAAATGGAGCAGAGAGCTTGTTCAAAGAAATAATAGCTGAGAATTCCCAAATCTCGGCAAGTAACTGGGATTACAAGTGCATGCAGTCAATAGAACTCCTAATTACATCAATGGAAAAGATCTTCTCCAAGGCATATACTATTAAAACTGGAAAAAGTCAATGACAAAGAAAAAATATTAAGGGCAGCAAGGCAGAAGAAAACAGCCTAGAAAGGAACCCCTATCAAAACAGATTGAAATTATAAAAAAGAATCAATCAGAAATATTGGAGATCAGAGACACAATGTATGAGATAAAACAAAATATGGATTCCCTGAATGCTCGAGCAGACATCACAAAGGAGCAGATCAGCATAATTGAGGGTAGACATATTGAAATGCTCCAGATAGAGGAGGAGAGAGAACTAAGACTAAAAAGAAATGAAGAAAGTCTCTGAGAAATAGCTGGCTCAATTAGGAAATGCAATAGAAGAATTATAGGTCTTCAAGAGGGAGAAGAGAAGGAGAATGGAGCAGAAAGCTCTTTCAAATAAACAAGAGCAGTAAACTACCCAAACCTAGGGGAGGAAATGGAAATCCATGTGGAAGAGGCTATAAGATCTCCTAAATATGTCAATATAAAAAGACCTACTGCAAGGCATCTAGTAGTGAAACTGGCAAAAGTGAATGACAAAGAAAAAATACTAAGGGCAGCAGGGCAGAAGAAAATAATCTACAAAGGAACCCTTATCAGGCTTTAAGAGGATTTCTCTGCAGAAAGCTTACAGACTTCAAGATACTGGAAAGACATGTTCGTGTCTTCAATGGACAAAAGCTTTCAGCCAAGAATACTCTATCCAGCAAAAATATCCTTCAGAAATGATGGAGAAATAAAAACATCCCCAGATAAACAGAAGCTAAAGGAGTTTGTAGCCACGAGACCCTCTCCAAGAAATCCTCAAGAAGGCTCACATACTTGGAAAAAGAGGGAGAAAGGGGTTACAAAGCACAGAGTAAGGAGACAAGTAGACCAAATGAGAGAATTGTAGCTATGCATCAGAACAGATTAGCAAATACTCAAGGATAGCATTAAAGATAAAGTGAAAGAAAACACCAAAAGCAAAGATAAACCTGTCACTTTATCCCCAAACTCACAACATAAGATGGAGAAAAAGAACTTAGGATTGGACGAGGAAAGGGACTGAATCAATTTCGTCTAAGGAAAAAAGAGGCCATCAGAAAATGACACTCTTATCTATGAGAGTTTGAATACGACCCACGTGGGGTCAGTAATATTTATTCAATGCTTTCTAGAGCCAGGTACTGTTCTGAGCCCTGGGGTACAGCTTAACTGTGTGATAGATGTACTTTTATTTTAAGAATTCAAGATAATTTTCTTGATTATAATTATCAGTGTTTTCTTACTGTCTTAATCACCATCACACACAACTGCTATATTTTATATAGAGGGTTTTGACATAGATTGTAGTAGTTTATGAAGTTTCTACTGCTAAAAAACCAAAAGAAAAATTAAAGCTGGGGTTTCATTCCTAGTTCCTCTACTTCTTTGCTGTGAAACCTTGGCCAAGATACATGAACTCTCTGAGAGTTCATTTCCTTCAATGTAAAGAAATTAATAAACAATATCTCACTCAAAGGTTAGCAGGGGAATTAAAGGTTGTGAGTTTTAAGTGGAGAATGCCTCCAAAGCTCTTAGCCTATGCTCACCTCATGGGAAGTGTTCCACAAATGTTAGCTACTATCCACATCACTTCCCAGTCCAGGAGTCAGCAATGCCAAATTTAAATTTCCCCAGGCTGGTGGAAGGGGCAATTGAATCATGTTCTCCTGTGGTACTGATTTTGTGTGATGTTTGTATTTAATCTGTTGCTATAGTTGTTAGGTTTTCTAAATCTGAGCCTGCATTGCTTTGCCTCAAAAAATTCAACTTGGCTATGGTATGTTGATCTTTTGATATGTTTTGGCATTCTCTTTTTTGTGATGAGATATACATTTATGCAGAAAACCCAATACAGTGTTCTTTAAAAAAAAAAAAGAAAGAAAATAAATTGAGAGAATTTGTGAAGGTGCCTTTGCTTGTTCTGGAAACAAAGGAAGTGTTCTTTGTCCAGCTCTCATATCTGAATCTGCATATTTCTCCGCATTTTCCTTGTTGGCTCATTGTCTTTCTCTACATCAAAGGCTTTTCACTACCCTAATAGAATTAGAGATCTAGAAATGGTCATTGTTTCCTTCTCTGTATATTCTCCTTTGTGCCTCATTTCTTCCATTAGCTGATATTTCTTGATTTGAAAAGTGAGTCTTTACCTTTGATCTGGTTAGAATTCTCTGAACCAGAATATATCTCCTTGGAAATGTCTCTTTCCTTTTCCTTACTTTGGGTCACTGTCTATGACTTGACGTTTCACAACTCACTCTCTGCCACCAATCCCAAGCCTGCTTGATCTCAGTTGTACCCAAATCAACACCGCTGGAGAGGACAGGGTTTCTCTCTTGAGCATCTGACAATGTCCTTCCTTCTGAGTATGAACTCATAGAATCCCCACCAAAATCTTGCAGTGGAGGTTGACTGTTACCATACATAGAAGGGAAAACTGAGACTCATAAAGGACAATTTCATTGGCACGATGGAATTTGGAACAAATATTCTTATGACTACATCACATTGTCTCTTCAATTTCAGCACCTACGTATCTTCACCCCATCCTGAAGGCTGCACAGTATATATGGATTGAGGATTTAGAGTCTGATACCCCTGGGTATCAGCCCCACTTTTTATTAGCTATTGCATCTTAGGCAAATTATTCAAATTCTTCTGAGTTTTTTCTGTCTTATGTATCAAAGGGTGACACTTTAATCCTTCCACTAGGACTCAGGTGAGATTCTATGAGGTACAGCTCTTAACACAGTGTCGCGCACGTAGTTTATATTACAGCTCTTCTGTTTCTCTCCCCTGTCCCCCTCCTCTTCCCTTAGCCTCTCTCTCCTCCTTTTCCCATTGTTCTCCATCTCCCCACCTTCTTTGCTTTCACCCCCTCTTTCCATTCCCTATCCTTTCCTCTCCCTCCTTCCCCACACCCTACTCATGACCTCCTCTTCTCCGATTCCTGATCACTAACCTCTTTGTCACCTCTTTTATTTTATGATGTCACTAGGTTCCTGGAGTAGGAAAAATAATGAAGAGCTGTGTTCTGGGGAAAACTAAGTGTGGTAGACATTGAGTAGAATGGAGTAATGGTGGTGCAAGGAGAGAACATGATCAGCTGAAACAGATACCACATCCCTTGAAAGTTTCAGTGACATAATTTGCCAGGGGCCAAGGCAGCATTCGATCGGCTGTTTGACAGGGTCCAGCCGATCAAGAAGAGCCGAGGGGTGCAGGGCACCCCTCCGCAAGAATATGAAGAGCCGGCCTTTCCCCAAGCTATGCTGAACTTTAAAAACTTGTTTTTCTTCCCTTTGTCTTATACCCCATTTTCCTACTCATGCTGTAATTTTTCCAGATGGCCGCTTTAAAGAAAAGAGCATGCTCCCCCCGCGGGGTTGGTGCTGAGAAAAATATGTGACCACCTGCATAAGCCTTCAGAATATTGCAAGGGGCAAGTTCCCCCTGACACACATAGATAGTGGGAGAACTTTTCTCCCTAATGAGGGGTTCGTACTGAAGAGAATATTTGGATCAAAGCAGCTGCCTCCTTCTGATTGATGTTTTGCTCTTCCCCCAGTTTCCCTGGTGGGAGTGGATGTACCTCTTCCTCTGTGGTTGATTGGAGTGTTCCTGCATGTGTTAGTTGTTGAAAAGTGTATTGTTCCCCTGCATGTGTTTGGAGGAACATTGTAGAGGTCTTTTTTTAATTGCTGAAGTCGCTTTTGTGCAGGAAAAGATAGTTAACTTCTGCCCCCCTAAAAGTTAACTTGGTTCCCTGTAAGATTATACTTATCAATGATTGCTTTTTGGTTTATTCTGCAAGAACATCTGTACTGCTATATCTATCTCCTGCTGAAAAAGATATAAAAACGCTGTAAATACCAGTAAAGACAGACTTGCTTTGTACTTCCATATCTGTCTGAGAATATTTGTAGAGCTATTTCTGTAATAATCCTGAAAAATATAAAAACGACACTTGTGCACAGTAAAGACAGACTTGATTGCACCAACTCAAGTCTCACATCCCCTCTTTCACTGCGCCGACTCCGTCTCTCCCTCAGGAACCTGGACTCTGCTGGAGCTGGACTCCGGCAATAATTGATTAAGGCAAGGTGAGCAGCAAGGATAGCTCATTTCTTGTGTTAGGGTGGGGTGATAACTAATAAACAAACATCGATCCTCCTTGAGGACAGGAGTCTGTCAGGGCTACAAGGGAGAATGGCAAAAAAGAAAAGGGAGGAGCAGTCTTCTTTCCTTTTCTATCTTTATCACTCTTTCTCTAGGAGTAGTTTATTCCACCTATAATAAGAGTGACTAACGTGGACAGCCCGTAATAAACACAGTGAACTTTGATAATTCAGTTTTGAAACTCCCCTGCAAACCATATATTTGTATGTCCCACTAAAAATTTCCTACTCTATTTCCCTTCTAAAAAGATCGAATAGGTAGAAACTCCATTAAGCCAAGATTCCCGTTAAATCTTTTCCTAGCATCTTTGAGTGTCACAAATAATCTCCTGTATTTTGTGGAATCATGAATTTACTGAGAAATTTGTGTCAGGTCTGAGAGACAGAAATTGATGAATAGAGACAGAGATGGATTTGGGGGGAAGGACTGAGAGGAAGGAGAGGAAAGGCAAATTTTTTCTTTTGTCTTTGTTTTTTGAAGAATAGCCCTGAGCTAACATCAGCTGCCAATCTTCCTCTTTTGCTGAGCATGACAGGCCCTGAGCTAACATCATGCCCATCTTCCTCTACTTTATATGTGGGATGTGAGCCACAGCTTGGCTTTCGAGGGGTACGTAGGTCTGCAACCAGCGAACCTCGGGCCAGTGAAGAAGAATGTGAAAACTTACTGCTGTGCCACTGGGCCAGCCCCACTTTTTCACTTTTTCAGTGTGGGGTATAACAACAGAAACAGTGAGAATCATAGCAGATTCCCCATAGTAGGAGGAGGATAGAGGTCTGCAAATTACCAGAGAAGTGGACCACTGCTTACACTCCTTG
>NW_025796991.1:0-8076 GCF_021613505.1 Equus quagga | reverse complement strand
GAGGTCTGCAAATTACCAGAGAAGTGGACCACTGCTTACACTCCTTGCACTTTGATGGTAGTGCTTGATCATGAGGGAAGTAGCTGCGTTGTTCTGATCACCTTCTATTCACCAACCAAGAGATACACCAACTTAAATGCAGTGAGATGACCAAACACACAACACCTACACAGATGAGATTGACATCAGTATAGAAGTCTCATATATTCACAGCCTGGGGGAGGAGAACATCGGACACCCCCCAGGGCCACCTGGGTGTAGCACTTAAGAGCAGAGTGAATAAGCAGGGGCTGTAGGTTGCCGGCTTTCTGATAATCAGAGGAGGAGGTGTACCCTTGTTGTCTTAGTTCAATGGAAAAGTCCTATCATGAAAATTCATGAAGTTGATGCAGGTGGTTAACAATCCCTGGGGAGATATCTAGAACTTTTTGATGAGTATCAAGAGCATTCAATCTCTTGAAGAGAAAAACTTGGTGTCATCTCTCCTGCTGAGAGAATAACCACCCAGGTTGTGGGACTCAGTGTAAGCATCCAAGAAACCTCCCTTTACAATTGTTATTAAAAAGAACTTCACTGAAGAAAACTTTGCATGCCATAAAATCCACGTGTTAATAGTGTACAAAGTATTATTCAGAGAAATTGAGGAAGACCTAAATCAATGGAAAGACATCCCATGTTCATGGTTGAGGAGACTTAACATTGTTAAGATGGCGGTACTCCTCAAATGGATCTTATTATTTTCTCTGCCCTTTCCTCTCTTCTTCTGGTGACCCTATTATACATGTTGCTAGACCTGATGTTGTCCCATAAGGCTCTGAGGCTCTCTTCTTCACTCTTTTCTGTCTTTTCTTCTGATTGGAGAATCTCTATTGGTCTATCATCAAGTTCACTGGTTCCTTTGCTATCTTAAATCTGCTGTGGAGCCCCTCTAGTGAATTTTAAATGCTTGCAATTATACTTTTACACTCCAGAATTTCCACTTGGTCCTCTTTAAAAAAATTATTCTTAATTCTCTATTGGTATTCTGTATTTGATGGGTAAATGTCCTGCTACTTTCTTTTAATTCCATAACATGGCTTTTTTTCATTCTTTGAACATATACATAATATATGCTTTGGAGTCTTTGTCTGGTAAGTTCACCATCTACACTGCTCAGAGATAGCTCCTACTGATTGGTAGTTTTCCTGTGTAGAGGACATTTTTTTTCCTGTTTCTTTGCATATCTCATAATTTTTTTTGTCAAAAAACATGCATTTAGATAGCAGATTGTGACCGCTCTGGATTGTGATTCACTCCCTAACCTAGGGTTATTAATGTAGCCCCTTATTTGTTGTATTAGTCCCTTGCCTGGACTAATTCTGTGGAGTCAGCTTGCCCCGCCATGACTGCTGGTTTCCCTGCTCAGTTGTTCTTTTATAAGTTCTTGTTTTCCTCTTTAAACCTGGCTTCTGAGGAGACATCTCTGTTTCAGCATAGCTTAGTGGTGAGCCAGTGATGGGTCAGAGGTGGTGTTGAAATATCTTGAGTCAGTTCGGCTTCCACCATGTGCTGGTGGATCTTTGTATGAACTGGGACACACATTTAAAGATTAGGCAGTGGACAATTACACACCATGTTTTACTTTTGTGGACACAAAGACTTACATTCAACCTGGATGAAGTAGACAGCTAGGGCAATCTTTTCTCTCCTCTAGCCCTGCAAATGAGCACAGACTTTTAGATCCCCAAGGATTTGTGGCTGCTTATCAAGTTGTATTTGGGCCATCGTGTTCCCTAGATTTCTCTTTTAAATCGTGGCTAGATGGTCTGTTTTTTTCCCTAAAGCCTCCCAACCTTGTGGCATATAGATGTGTCTTAGAGTTTGCCTCTGGAGGTTGCTGTTGTTTTGGCCAATGTCCATGGGTATGTGTTTATTTGATGGTTGAAGCATCAAGGAAAATGAGTTGGCAACTGAAGTCATCTAGGAGAGGTGTTCTGAAGGTTAGGCCTGTGCAGTTGCCTTCAAAAGGGTGACATCTTTCGAGGTGAGAGTGGAGATACTCTACCTTTCACTACACAGTGTGTAGTTAAGTACAAGGGTTAGAAGGAGGCAGGGAGGACAGACAAAAGGACCCATGGATCCCCACCAAGGTTGAGCTGGTGTTCAAAGAGCACCTACTGTATACATAGTCCTTACACCAGGTTAAAGTACTCAGTATACAAAACTCACATTGCACTGTATGGAAGGGATTGTTATGTGCACTTTGTAAGTGAGAAAACTGAGGCTCAGCGCAAGGGAAAGATTTATTCAGGAGAAGAGGAGAGTTCCAGGTCTTTCTGCTCTTGTCTGAAGATGGGTTGTGTTTCCAGTTTGTCTTGAGTTTTCAGCCAGGATGGGGAAGCCGTTTGGGGACAATCAATATGGTTGAGTTTGGCATGTGTTAGGGAAACTTTCACTATGAAAATGCCCACTAGACCAGGTGAGTCTAACAGCGGCTCTGCCCCAACTCGTCCTGTGCCCTTGAGGAGTTCTCTGAGCCTCAGTTTCCTCCCCCTCCAAATGGAACCTTGCATGGCTACCTCATCAGGTTGTTTTGAGGCTCCTACAGGAAGCTGGTTGAGCCTTGTACCTGATGCTGAGACTGTGGTCAGGAAATGAGATTGATGCTGTTGAACACCCATGAGAGAAAATGATCTTTTCATCTCCCCCTCCTTCCTTTGCCGGGTCATAGGGGACTGGAACCGAAAAGGATATTACAAACATTTTTGCTGCATTTTAAACTATTGAACCTCAGAGACTTTACATGGCTGGCCAATGTCCTGTGCATGCTACCTGAGAGATAAACTTGAACTTCATGCTCTCAGGCTTAGGAATGCACAAGCACTCCCCTGGTGAGGTTGATTTTTATCAGGTCACGGAGCTGTGGGGTAAGGTATAAGGGGATAGATAAAAAGGCAGGGGCTATTGATGTTTTCAGTCCCAGCAAGGCAAGCTGCCATGGCACCACGTTTGGGAATCTTTCTGATTTGGGCTGGCGCTTGTATCTTTCTCCAACTGGACCATGTGGATGGAGGTGAGAAGGGCTTGAATTGGTGTGGAAGAACCTGCACCAGAAACGGGTTGGTGTGTAATAGAATAATAATAATGATGATGGCATGAAATATATCTGCCAATTCTTGAGTATATCTCAAGGACCAGACACTATTATGGCCTTTCGTTATATTTGTTTCAAACAAGTATTTGAAATGTGAACGTAGTCAATCTTACTCAAAGGCCGACATTGTTATTGCCTATCAACCCTCATGACAGCTGCCTCATTCCTAAATATCCTTCCAATGTCCCAGCCATGGGCAGCCTCTATACAGGGTTAGCTAAATTGTTCAAAGGAAGAGTTTTTGATGGAAATATAATTCAATATTTGGAATAATAGGAAAAGCGTAGTCTCAGGTAAAATCTTATGATTTCTGTGGTGTAATTCATTTGTGGCGGTATGATATCAGTGAGAAAGTGTAAGAATCTTACTTATCTGTTATGTTTAGCCCTCTAGTACTCACATCCAGAGTGTTATCTGTTTAGACAAAACATGGATGTAAAAATGTAAAAAAAAATACAGTATTGTTAATTGCCATCACTACATTGTATAGTAGATTACTAGAACCCTATAATTAAAAATGTGTTAATTGGGGTCCCAGCCCCATAGCCAAGTGGTTAAGTTCGTGTGCTCTGCTTCAGCAGGCCAGGGTGTCACCAGTTTGGATCCTGAGCACGGACATGGCACCAGTCATCAGGCCATGCTGAGGCGGCGTCCCACATGGCACAATCAGAGGAACCTACAACTAGAATATACAGCTATGTACTGGGGGGCTTTGAGGAAAAGAATAAGAAGAAGAAAAAAAAAGAAGATTGGCAACAGATGTTAGCTTTGTTGCCAATGTTTAAGAAAAATGTGTTAAGTGGGAAGATCTCGTGTTAAGTGTTCCTAGCATGAGAAAAATGCTTATAAAACTTTAGTGTGAAAAAAAGAAAGTTATAGATGCAGAGCAGGTCCTACTATAGAATGTAATCAGAGTGCATAAATTTTGTTCTGATCCCATCTCCATTCATCTCCTCTTCTCCTGAATTTGTCCAGATCTGCAGACGACGGGGGCTGACCATTCTGCTACAGTGAACCCAGGTAATCTACTTAAAAAAAAAAAAAAGAAAAAACATGGATGTCAAAATGTGAAAATAATATAGTATTGCTACTTCTAATCAGTACATTGTATAGTAGATTACTAGAACCTACAATTAAAAATGTGTTAAGTAGGGGGCCAGCCCCATAGCCAAATGGTTAAGTTTGTATGCTCTGCTTCAGCAGCCCAGGGTTTCACTGGTTTGGATCCTGGGTGCGGACATGGCACCGTTCATCAGGCCACGCTGAGGCGGCGTCCCACGTAGCATAATCAGAGAACCTACAAATAGAGTATACAGCTATGTACTGGAAGGCTTTGGGGAAAAGAAAAAGAAGAAGGTAAAATGAAGATTGGCAACAGATGTTAGCTCAGTTGCCAATGTTTAAAAAAATGTGTTAACTAGTAAGATCTCATGTTAAGTCTTCTTACTGCAATAAAATATTTATAAAATTTTAGTGTGAAAAAGAAGAAAGTTATAGATGCAGAGCATGTCATACTATAGAATGTATTCAGAGTGCCTTAATTTTGTTCTTGTCCCATCTCCTTCCATCTCCTCTACTCCTGAATTTTTCCAGATCAGCAGCTGATTATGACCAAACATTCTGCTACAGTGACACCAGGTAATCCATTTGGAAAATAATGAAAAAAACCAACAATCAAATAAATCAGATTAATGTCTGGAGAGGGAACTGTGCTTGAGATTCTTATGAGATATTTACATGCAAGAGGTAAGTTTGCCTTCTCAATAATTGGAGATGTAAGTGTACACATCTCCAGGGTATCCGTGAGAAACAAGGGGCCCTCTATAGGCTAAGCAGCCTATAGAGAGGGGGACTGGAATCTGACTCCAGGTCGGGGCTTCAGGGCTGGTGCCAGATGCCAAGGTAAATAGGGCCTCATTCCAAGGGATGGTGTTCGAATAAGGGAGCTTGCCCAAGAGGCATGAAGTAGGATTGGGTAGGGAGATAGTTTTCAACAGGAATATGCACGTGAGTTGTGGAGAGTTGACATCTGTGACCAGGAAATCCACTGATGAGGCTGACAGAATTCATCAAGTCTAAAGATGCCTTGGCCAGGTCCACATAACCACAAAGCCCTCTGTCTTTCTGGAATTTTCATCTTTGATCCATTAAAATGGCTAAATCAGTGCACATTGAAACTATCTTAGATCTGCCATGATTGTGGCACAGATAAAAATCATGCTTCCATGTGATGTGAGGCAGAATATTAATGATAAGAACAAGAAATTGCCTGTGTTCACAGAGATAGAATCTCTTTAGACTTTTGGTATTGAATGTGGGAAAGCAGAAACTACAGATCTCGACACAACAGAATAACAGGTGACAAAAGTTATGGTGCAAAATCAGGCTACTCTGTTGTCTGGCAAGCTCGTCCATTGCCTGGAGCTCCAATATCCATGGAAATGCCTCTGGGTAAATGTCACTGGAAGTTAAAGAGCCTTTCCTAGTCCCTGAGGGTAGAGATCACTTCACATTGACCTTAATATCCCTGATGCTTAGTAAAGGGCTTTCTACATGGCAGGCCCTTGGTGATGATGAGCTAGCTGGAATAGAAATTTTGCAAGAGTTACCGCAGAGCTAATGATAACCTGAAGAGCTGATGGAGACAACGTCTTTGCTTTTTGCAGAAAATAAATGTGTTTTTCCATTCAACTATCGAGGCTATCGGTATTACGATTGCACTAGGACTGATTCGTTTTACCGTTGGTGTTCCTTAACTGGCACTTATTCAGGGAGTTGGAAATATTGTGCTGCCACAGGTGAGTATGGAGCTTATGCTCACGTGGTGAACATGAGGATTCCCTCGTGAGGAGGGTACTTCCATAATTGCTCACTAGATGGAAGTCTCAGGCTTTACCTTGTCTTTACTAACATGTTGCATTCATGTCCCTTTCTCTTGATAACACACAGAAAATGTTTTCTATGAAGCACTTTCTCATCCATTCCTTGTACTTTCAGACTATGCCAAATGTGTCTTTCCCTTTGTCTACCGTGGCCAAACATATGACCGTTGCACAACTGATGGGAGTCTTTTTCGCATTTCTTGGTGCTCAGTCACTCCTAACTATGATCATCATGGAGCTTGGAAATATTGCTAGTAATAAAAAGGTAAGTGTCCTGGGGATGATGAGAAAAGGTGCGAGTGATCAGGCATGAGACAGAGCTGGAGAAAGAGAGAGAAAAAGATGACACAGAGAGGTGTGAGAAGGCAAGAGGAGACAGGTGGAGGGGTGGACAGAGATAGAAAGGATGTAGGAGGAAGAGTGAGGAGCAGAGGTTTGGAGAGGAGGGAGAGGAAAAAGGAGAGAAAAGGTACAAGATGAGTAAGGGAAAAAAGACAGAATACAAAAGATGAAGAGTTAGAAAAGGAAGAAGAAAGAGAGTTTGCAGGGTTAAAAATGGAACGACGAGTATCTGGGGAGGATTAGTGGCAGGAGAACGTACAGGGAGAAAAGGTGAGAGACAGAGAGGAAGAGACAGTGAAATATCTTATGAGAAGCATGTGAATGCAGCAGTAGAGATAGGGAAGAGCAGGTAGGACAAGGAGGAAAAGAGAAACAGCTTGGCACTCATGTGACTGACTGGAAAAATAAGTAGAACTCCTTAACATGGACAGCAACACCTTGTTAAATTGCTGTACAGTGCATCTAACCCATGGCCATGAATGCAATGAAGCCTTTGAAATCTGCGTGAAGAAAATCAAGAAATCTCAAGCATAAAGGTGACGCTCTGTGCAACAGAGGTGCAAAACTTTCCCTGAAACTCCACTTTGTTCCCACTGTGCCTGAATTCAATCAATAAACCACTTTCTCTGCAGGTGTGGTTCTGTTTCCCGTTCATGAAAGGAACCATCTTTCCAATGGGAGGGTCTCAGTGTGCCCAGCTTGATCACACAGGATCTTCATGTCCTGGCCCTCTCCTCCTCCAGACCCTGTGTGGTGATGGAACATAACACACATCAGAGTTGTCTTTTCTGTGGGTTTGATTGAATGTTGATGGTGTAGTGTGGAGGCCACTGGAGTGCGGGTGGGAGGAGGGTCCCAGAGGGTATGGAGAGCTGGTCCCTGTCTTAAATGACTTTTCTTTCCTGACTTAGGTGAAATGTTATTTCTTCCTGGAGATAGTCTCTGACTCCCAATATAAGGAGTGCTGATCATGTACTTCCCGTCCATCCACTCTGTACTTGCAACTAAACTTTCCATTTTTCTGAGGTTTGGAATCTTTTCAAGGACCTGATGGGCTGCCTTGTTTGCCCTGGCATAAGGTGTTATATGCAGAACGTGGCACCTCCTTGGTCCTCAGACATATTTCAAATACCTGCTATCTTTTTCTTTTTTAAAAAACAGATATTCTAGAAAAATAATATATCAGTACATAACAGGGCTTGAATGAGACAAAGTAAAATTCACATGTGCCCCAAATAAAAAAGGGCCTTGAAGTTAATGCCTAATCTTTCTTCTGGTGCATGAGCACCCCAGAGAGATCTAGAATAGTGGGTATTGCATTGGGGATGGCCTTTTGTCACCATTCAGGGAGTTTACCACTTTTGGCCTCTATGATGTTCAAGTTGGTATTTCCCTGGAATCTGAAACCAGGTCAGTTTAAGGACTATCCAGTAAAGGAGCGTAGAAAGGCTCCTCGTGTGGTCCCAGAGAGCCAGGTAGAAATTTCTATTCTTGTCCCTCTGAACCGATTTGAGAGACACATTTATTCAAGAAAATACACTAAATATCAGTCAGAACAAGAGTCTGTGAGATCCGAGCTACTTTATGATCCACGCCAAGCACACCAACCCACTGCTCTGTGTGATGAAAATAACATTATGAACAACATCATGAGATCAGGGGAAAAGATACTCAGACAGCCCTGCTCCAATGACCATCTCTCCAGGGTGACTGGGTGTA
>NW_025796990.1:0-3247 GCF_021613505.1 Equus quagga | reverse complement strand
AATTTTCTCTGAAGAAAGAAGCAAAACCATCCGTTCAGAAGGGTATGATGGGGATCGGGAACATAGGGTGCCTGAGGGCAGTCAGGGCTAGTTGCTGTGGGGAAAGCGAGAAGAAGCTGCCCAGGGACAAATGAAAGTATTGTCCACTTGTGTCCTTTGGGCCTTAGAAGCCTTCACAGCCTCTAACTCAATCAGAGCCTGACCCATCTGCAGCCACTGACTCAGAAATTCCTCCTCTGGATCTTGCCCAAGGATGTAACTATAAATGCAGACAAATTATGTACACAGATATTTGTCAAAGAATTTTGTATAATATCTTAAAATCGGAAACAATGCAGTAGAGAGAAATGGTGAGATAAATTATGGTATATCCACCTAACAGGCTATTTGCCAGTTATTAAAATTTATATTTATGGAGACTTGGTTATCACCTGGGAAGATCCTTGTGTTATAATGTAGTTGAAAAAATCAGAACACACAATTGTGTATTTGGCTTACTCTCAACTGTGTAGAAGACATCTGAGTTTGCAGGCTAACTCCAATGCCTTTTGTATAAAAGAAAAGCTGGAAGGAAAAACAATAAAATGGCAACAGTGCCTCCTCTAGGGGTGGAATTATTGGTGTCTTTCCTTCTTATTTTATGTATTGTCCCATTTGTTTTTCAGAGAATGTCTAAAGGTGTTAAGGCCCAAATGAGGTCGGAGACTATAAATTTTTCTAGTTTCAGTCTGCATGGTTCTGTGATTTTCCTTGGCAGCATGGAAAGGCCTGGCTGTAGGAACAGAGGAAGTCGATGCTGAGAAGGCAAGCCATAGACTAGGAGAAGATATCCGCTCTCTCTCTCTCCTTTTCTCTCTCTCTCTATACACATATATATACTCTCTATCTATCTATATATATACACACATAAATATATATACAAATATACATATATTTCCAATACAAGAATCATATCTAGAGTATATAAAGAGTTCCTACCGATATAAGTAAAAGTGCAATAGAGGAGCAAAGGACTTGAATAGGCATTTCACAAAAGAGGATATCAAAATAGCCAATCAAAAGATGCTCATCATTAGTTATCAGAGAAATGAAAATTAAAACCACAATGGGATACCTCTACAACACCCGTTGGAATGACTAAAATTAAAAAGACTGACAATAGCACATATGCAAGGATGTGGAGCAACTAAAACTTTTACATTAATCATGGTCATGTTAATTTGTCCAACCACTCTGGAAAAATGTTTGGTAGTACTTACTAAAGTTAAACATACATCTGCCCTATGAACCAACTCTTGGGTAATACCCAGCAAAATTGAGTGTTTATGCCCACCAAAAAAAAAAAATGCATAAAAATTTTCATAGCAGATTTATCATAATAGTCCAAACTTGGAAACAATCCAAATGCCCAAGAAGAGTAGAATGGGTAAATTGTGGTATATCCATACAATGGAATCGTGCATAGCAATAAAAAGGTACGAACTGATACAACACAGATGAATCTCACAGACATAATGTTGAATAACAGAAGTCAGATACTGAAGAAGATATATCATTTATACATGCCTACTTATGAGGCTTAACAATACAGATCACTAATCTATGATGATAGAGTATGAAAGGGGCCAGCCCGGTGGCACAGCGGTTAAGTGCGCATGTTCTGCTTCAGTGGCCTGAGGTTCGCTGGTTCGGATCCCGGCTGTGGACATGGCACTGCTTGGCACGCCATGCTGTGGCAGGCGTCCCACATATAAGGTAGAGGAAGATGGGCATGGATGTTAGCTCAGGGCCAGTGTTCCTCAGCGAAAAGAGGAGGATTGGCAGCAGTTAGCTCAGGGCTAATCTTCCTCAAAAAAAAAAAAAAGAAAGAAATAGTGGTTAGTTTGAGGATGTGCACTAACTGCAAAAGGGCACAAGAAGCTTCCTGGGGTGCTAGGAATGTTCTAGATCTTGAGGCAGACGGTGGCTGCATGAGAGTAATGATATGCAACTAAAGATTCAAGGTAAACACGTAAGATGTGTGTCCTTTAGGTCAGTTATACCTCAGGAAAATACCAAAATACCAAAAGTTACACCTCAAAAACCAAAGCAATCCCTGCAAACAAATAAACAACAAAAATCATTACCAAGATTTAGCTCACCCAGAAACAATAAGATTTTATGAAATTTATTACTCATGATAAATTTCTAACAGAACTGTAACTTCCCAGCTCAGCCAACACTAAGCCAGAATTATTGAGTATTTCCACCTCACTAAACCTGAAATACCTTCCCACAGATCAATAACCTGGCCAAAGAGGATAAAAAGTATCTAAGGGAAAACATTCCACCAGTGAAAATATAGAATGCCCTGAACTTGTTCTGAATACAAGCCCCCTTGGTTTTTAATCTGGCATCTATTTTACAAAAAGACATTGTAAAGATTTATGAGGAAACGTTGAGAACCCCTGAAATAAAGGTATGCTCTAAATGCAGAGCCTCAGGACTGTTAGGATTGTCTTGAAAATGGTTAATCACTAGTTAGAGCTAAAACACACACTGCTGCTTGATCATGTGGACAAAAATGTACCTGCCTCGAGGTGTGGTGACAGATCATGCCGTGTAAATAACAGGCAAGGAAGAGGAAAAATAAAGAAAGCAAACCTGTGCTCAATGCCTGCCTAAATGTTGATGGAATTGCTTAGAATTAAAACAAAGCATCGATAGCAAATTATGTAGACAAGAATCTATAATCCCTAGACTGTATTTCCAAACTAATGTGAAAAATGGGATTATAATATACTCACTTTCAAATTTGGAAAAATTCAGCCCCATATGTAGGAAATGCTTAGAAATACCATGTGGAAGTCAAAAGCTTCGGAGTCATATATGGGGTCTGACAGTGTCAGTGTGATCTTGGGCACATGGCACAAAATTTCTGGACTTCACAAAATTCCCTCATGGAAGTTCAAATGGGAATCTTTGAAAACAACTAGTATAGTATGATGTATAATAGGTACTCAATAAGTGATAGGTATTGTGATGATATTTATATATTAGAAAGATTCATCTTCATAGGTGGTAATCTTGGAGGAAGCAAGCCAGTCTTATCTAGAGTTTAAGAGGCAGAGAGATACCATCTTACATCTAGGATCAGAGATCAGTATTATTGGGCTGGAGGTGGATGTGGCGCATCGAGAGAGTTCATTCCTGGTAACTTCAATTTTCTCTGAAGAAAGAAGCAAAACCATCCGTTCAGAAGGGTATG
>NW_025796989.1:0-7562 GCF_021613505.1 Equus quagga | reverse complement strand
CCTGTCGCATCTCTGAATTGTTGTGGAACACTCCCCGTGGCATCTCTACCTTCTTATCTAAGACTCTCCCTGGCATCTCTGACTTCATTTGGAACAATCCTCTTGGTGTCTCTAGCTTCGTGTGTAACACTCCACTTGGCATCTCTGACTTCATGTGTCACACTTCCACTTGCATTGCTGACTTTGTGTCTAACACTCCCCCTGGGGCCTCTGACTTCTTTTAGAACACCAAACCAGGTGTCTCCGTCTTCATGCACAACACTCCTCCTGTCACCTCTGAGTTTGTGTGTAATACTTCAACATGGCGTCTCTGATCTCATGTGTCACACTCGTGGTGGCTTCTCTGAAGTTGTATGGAACACTCCCTATTTCATTTCCAATTTCATGTGTAACTCTTCTCCTGGAGTTTCTGACATCCTGTGTCAAAGTCCCCCTGTCATCTCTGATGCTGTGTGTAACAATCCTCTTGGTATCTTTGACTTCGTGTGTAACACGCCCCATCAGCTATGACTTCGTGGGTAACACTGCATGTGACATCTCTGACATCGTGTGTAACACACCCCCATGGCATCTCAGAATTTATGAGTGACACTGCACTTGGTGGTCTTTGAATTCATGTGTGACTCTCCCCAGTCATCTGTGATGTTGTGTGTAACACTCCGCCTGTCATCTCTGACTTCTGTGTCACTGTCCCCATGGTTATTGTGACTTTGTGTGCAACTCTCCTTGTGGCATCTGTGACTTCTTCTGTGGTGCTCCATATTTCACTTCTGAATTCGTGTGTAACCCTCCCTGTGGTGTCATTTCTTCGTGTTTCATACTTCATCTGTCATCTCAGTCTTCCTGTGCAACCCACCTCCAGGGATGTCTAGAACTCATGTGTAACACTCCCCCTGTCATCTCACACTTTGTGTGTCACAGTCACTCTGTCACCTCTGACTTCTTGTTTAACACTGTCCCTGTCATCTCTGACATACTTTGTCACTGTTCCCATGCTGTCTCTGATATATTGTGTAGTACACACCGCAGCATCACTTTCTTCTTTCGTAACCCTGTCACTGGTGTCTCTGACTTTGTGCATGACACACCCCCTTGTGTCTCTTACTTCATGTGGAACACTCCTCTGTGGCATCTCTGATTTTGTGGGTAACACTTAACACTACGTCTTTGACTTCTTGTGTAACACTACAGCTGGGTGCTTGGCTTCATGTGTAACATTCCCCCTGCCATCTGTGACTTTGTGTTTCACACTTGACCTGTCATCTCTGACTTCGTGGGTAACAATCCTCCATGGTGTCTCTGACTCTGGGCACATGACTCCCCCAGGCGTCACAGACTTCGTGTTTAACACTCCCCCTGGCATCTTTGATTTGGTGTGTCACAGTACCACTGGTGTCTCTGATTTCATGTGTCACCCACCCCCTGTTGTCTCTGACCTCATGTGTAACACTACCCTTGGTGTCTCTGACTTCGTGTGTAACACTCCATGTGGTGTCTCTGATTTCATGTGTAACACTCTCCCTGTGATCTCTGTCTTCATGTGTAACATACCCCAGTGGCATCTCTGACTTTGTCCATAACACTCCCCCAGCATCTCTGACTTCGTCTGTCACAATCCCTGTTCCGTCCCTTACTTCTTGTGTCAAACTCACCCTGGCATCTGTGACTTCATGTGTCACACTCCACCTGAAATCTTGACTTCGTGTATAACAATCCCTGTGCCATCTCAGACTTTGAGTGTCACCCTCCACCTCGTTTCCCTGACACCATGTTCATGCTTGCCTTGGCATTTATGATACTGTGTGTAACACACTCAGTGGTGTCTCTGACTTTGAGTTTGACACTCACCCACACCTGAATCACGTGTCAGCCATGCCAGAACCACGTGTCAGCCAGGCCTGTATCATGTGCAATCCATGCCTTAAACATGTGCAAGTCATGCCTGAATCAAAAGTGAGCCAGGCCTGAATCATGTTTCAGCCATGCCTGAACCACACGTGAGCCATGCCTGAACCATTCATGAGCCACACCTGAGCCACTCCTGAGCTACGCCTGAACCGTGTGTCAGCCACGCCTGAAACACACAAACCACTCCTGAACCACGCATCAGCCACACCTTAGTCATGTGTCAGCCACACCTGAACCAGGTGTGAGCAACACCTGAACCACATGCAAGCCATGACTGAACCACATGTCACTGACACCAGAATGAAGTGTCACCCATGCCTGAATCATCTGCCAGTCATGCCTGAATCATGTACCAGTCATGCCTGAACCACATGCCAGCCATGCACAAACCACAAGCGAGCCAAACCTGAACCACATGCAAACCATGCCTGAATCACATGTCTGCCATGCCTGAACAATGTGAGACACACCTGAACAACGTGTCAGCCAGGCCTGAAACACGTCTCACCCATGCTGGAACCATGTGCCAGCCACGCCTGAACCAAGTATGAGCCAAGCCTGAACCACATGTGAGCCACACATGAATCACGTGTCTGTCATGCCTCAACCACATCTCACCCACACCAGAACTACGTGTCATCCACGCCTCAGTCACATGTCAGCCAGGTCTGAACCATGTCCCAGCTATGCCTGAACCACGTTCATGCAACGCCTGAACCAGGAGTGAGCCAAGCCTCAACCACATGCCAGCAAGGCCTCAACCACCTGTGAGCCATGCCTGAGCCATGTGTGAGCCACACCTGAACCATGTTCAAGCTATGCCTCAACCAGGTGCCAGCTATGCCTCAATCACGTGACAGCCACTCCTGAACCATGTGACAGCCACACATGAACCACACATGAGCTACACCTGAAACATGCATGAGAAACACCTGAGCCATGCATGAGCCACTCCTGAGCTATGACTGAACCATGTGTCAGCCATATCTGAAAAACACAAGTCACTCCTGAATCACGTGACAGCCATGTCTGAATCACGTTTCAGCCATGCCTGAAACACCTGTCAGACACACCTAGACAACATGTGAGCCACACCTTAAAAACTTACATCCCATGTCTGAATCATGGCGAGCACTGAGTGAACGATGTGTCACCCACGCATGACCCACATGCCCATCACGCCAGTATCGTGTGTCAGCCACGCCTGAACCACATGTAAACCATGCCTGAACCACGTGTCATCCAGGCATCAACCACGTGCCAGCCATGCCAGGACAACCAGAGCCATGCCTGAACAACGTGTCAGGCATGCCTGAACCACATCTCACCCATGCCTGAACCACTTGCCAGCCATGCCTGAACCACGTGCAAGCCAAGCCTGAACCATGTGTGAGCCACACATGAATCATGTGTCTGCCATGCCAGAGTCATATGTCAGACAGGCCTGAAACACACGTCAGCCTTGCTTGAACCATGTGCCAGCCACACATGAACCAACCACCAGACACACCTGAAACACCCAACAGACATGCCTGAAACACCTGCCGGACACTCCTGAATCACCCGCTGGACATGCCTGAGCCACCTACTGGACACGCCAGAACCACCGGAGACGCTTGAAACACCCGCCAGACATGCAGGAACCACCTGCCGGACATGCCAGAACCACTTGCCTGACATGCCAGAACCACCTGCCAGACAATCCTAAACTACCTTTCAGACACGCCTGAACCACCCTCCAGACATGCCTGAAACATCCGCCAGACACACATGAACCACCTGCATGACGTGACTGAACCACCTGTCTGACACGCCAGAACCACATGGCAGATAATCTTGAGCCACCTGCCGGACATGCCTGAAGCACCCTCTGGAAATGCCAGAACCACCTGCCAGACATGCCTGATCCACCCACCGGACACGCCAGAACCACCTGCATGACAAACCTGAGCCACCTGCCTGACATGCCAGAATCACATGCCAGACAATCTTGAACTACCCACTGGACACACCTGATCCACCCACTTGACACACTGGAACCACCCACTGGACATGCCAGAACCACCTGCCAGACACACCAGATCCACCTGCCGGATGGCACGAACCACCTGCCAGACACACCGGATCCACCTGCCTGACATGCCAGAACCACAATCCGGACACACAGGAGCCACCAGCAGGACATGCCTGAACCACCCTCCAGACACTCAAGAAACACCCACTGGACATGCTGTGACCAACTGCCAGATATGCTGGCACCACCTGACGGACTTGCCAGAACCACCCATCGGACACACCTGAACTCCCCACCAGACATGCCAGATCCACCAACCGGACACGCCAGAACTACCCACAGGACATGCTGGAATCAGGTGCCGGACATGCCTGAACCACCTGCTGGATGTGCCAGAACCACCCATCAGATATGCATGGACAACCCGCTGGACACCACCTGAACAACCTGCTGGACATGCATGAGCCACCAGCCGGATGCCCCTGAGTCACCTGTCGGACATGCTTGATCCACCCGCTGGACACCATTGATCCACCCGCTGAACATGGCTGAACCACCCACTGGACACACCAATATCACCCACCTGACATGCGTTATCCACCCGCAAGACATGCCGCACCCACCTGCCTGACTCACCTGAACCACCTGCCAGACATGCTAGAACCACCCATTGGACATGGTGGATTCAGGTCCAGGACATGCCGGAACCACCAGCTGGACACACTGGAACCACCTGCCAGACACGCCAGAACAGCATGTCGCTCAAGCTGGAATCAGGTGCCGGATATACTGAAACCAGCTGCCAGATATGCCTGTACCACCTGCTGGATACACCTTAACCAACTGCCGGACATGCCTGAACCACCCAACGGACATGCCTGAACCACCCACCGGACACACCTGAACAACCCGCCAGACATGCCGGAACCACCAGCCAGACATGCCAGAAAAACCTGCCAGACATGCCTGAACCACCTGAAGGACACGCTGTAACCACCTGCTGGACACTCAGGAAGCACATGCCAGACACGCTGGAACCACTCATCAGACATGACAGAACCAGGTGCCAGATTCACTTAAACCACCTGCCAGATACACCAGAACCAGGTGCCGGACATGACGGAACCATCTGCCAGAAATGCCAAAATCACCTGCCAGATATGCCAGAAACAGGTGCCGGAAAAGCCTGAACAACCTGCCAGACATGCTGGAACCACATGCCAGACACGCTGGAACCACCTGCCGGATACGCTGGAACCAGGTGGCAGAAATGCCAGATCAGGTGCTGCACACATGTGAACCACCTGCGGGACAAGCCTGAACCACCTGGTGGACAAACCTGAAACACATGCTGGACAGACTGGAATCACATGCCTGAAACACCACAACCACCTGCTGGAAAGGCCGAAATCACCTGCTGGGTATGCCTGAACCAGATCCCAGATATGCCAGAACCACACGCCGGACACCCCGGAACCACCACCCTGGCACACCAGAACCACATGCCAGACACACCAGAAACAGGTCCCAGACACACTGGAACCACCAGCTGGATACGCCGGCACCACCTGCCGGACATACCTGAACCACTCACCAGAAATGCCTAAACAACCCGCCAGACATGCCCAAAACACCTGCTGGGACTGACGGAAAAACCTGCCGGCCAAGCTGGAACCACTTGAAGGACACACCGTAACCACCTGTTGGACACTCAGGAAGCACATGCCAGACACGCCAGAACCACCTGTTGGATACGCTGGAACCAGGTGCCGGGTACACTGAAACCACCTGCTGGATACACCTGAACCACGTGCCAGACACACCTTAACAACCTGCGGGACATACCTGAACCACCCACCGGACATGCCTGAACAACCTGCCAGACATACCAGAACCACCTGCCATGCGCCCAAGAACCACCTACTAGATATGCCAGAACCAGGTGCCCCATTCGCCCGAACCACCCCCATGACATGCCGGAACCATTATCCGGACATGCTGGAACCACATGTCAGACATGCTGGAACCACATGCTGGATATGTTGGAACCAGGTGCTGGTCTTGTAAGAACCACCTGCCAGATAAGCTGAACCGAGGTGGAGGAAATGCTGGAACATGTGCTGGAAACCCCTGAACCACCATCCGGACATGCCAGAACCACGTGTCAGACATGCCAGAACAAAATGCCAGATACGCCGGAACCAGGTGGAGGAACTGCCAGAACAGCTGCTGGACACGCCTGAAACACCTGGCGGGCATGCTGGAACCACCCGCCGGACATGCCCAAACCACCTGCCAGACATGCCGGAACCACATGTTGGGTATGCCGGACCAGGTGCTGGATATGCTGAAACCACCAGCAGGATATGCCAGAACCGTGTGCCAGAAACGCCAGAACCACCTGCCAGATATGCCAGAACCAGATGCCAGACACACCTGAACCACCTGTAGGACAAGACTGAACCACCTGCTGGAGAAGCCTGACCCACTTGCTGCATATGCCTGAACCTCTTGATGGACACTCCACAACCACCTGCTGGGCACACCAGAACCACCTGCCAGATATGCTGGAACAAGGTGCCGGTCTTGCTGGAACCATACACCTGACATGCCAGAACCACCGTCCAGACATGCAGGAACCACATGCTGCACACGCTGGAACAAGCTGCCAGACAACCCTGAACTACCTGGTGGACAAGCCTGAAACACCCACCAGACACAGTAGAACCATGAAACAGACACGCTGGAACCACCCATCTGATACGCTGGAACCACCATCCAGACATGCTGGAACCACATGCTGGACATACTGGAACCACCTGCCGGATATGCCGAAACCAGGAGGCGGAAACGCTGGAACTGGTGCCAGACACGCATGAACCACCTGCCGGACAAGCCTGAACCACCTAGTGGACAAGCCTGAAACACCTGCCAGACACACCTGAACCACTTGTTGGGTATGATGGAACCAGGTGCTGGATATGCTGAAACCACCTTCCAGATATGCCGGAACCATGTGCCAAAAACTCTGGAACCACCTGAAGGATATGCCGGAACCACATGCCAAATACATGAGAAACAGGTGCCGCACATGCTGGAACCAGGTGATGGACATGACTGAACCACCTCCTGGTCACGCTGGAGCCACCCGCGAGACACACCTGGACCAGCTGCTGGACATGCCTGAAGCAACTGCCAGACATGCCCAAACCACCTTTTGGACACGTCTGAACCACATTTCAGAAATTCATGGACCACAGGATGGTCGTGCCTGGACCACATGCCTACTGAACCTGGACCACCTGACAGACATGCTTGAACAACCTGCTGGGCACACTGGAAAATCCTGACAGACATGCAGGCATCACCTGAAGGACACACCATAAGCACCTGCGGGACACTCAGGAAGCACATGCCAGACACACTGGAACGACCTGCCGGATATGCCAGAACCAGGTGCCGGACACGTCGGAACCACCTGCGAGAAACACTGAAATCACCTGCTGGATACACCAGAAGTAGGTGTGGGATAAGCCTGAAAATCCTGCTGGACAAGACTGAACCACCTGCCAGATACGCCAGAACCACTTCATGGACACTCCGCAACCACCTGCCGGGCACGCCGGAGTCACCTGCTAGA
>NW_025796988.1:0-7562 GCF_021613505.1 Equus quagga | reverse complement strand
TCTAGCAGGTGACTCCGGCGTGCCCGGCAGGTGGTTGCGGAGTGTCCATGAAGTGGTTCTGGCGTATCTGGCAGGTGGTTCAGTCTTGTCCAGCAGGATTTTCAGGCTTATCCCACACCTACTTCTGGTGTATCCAGCAGGTGATTTCAGTGTTTCTCGCAGGTGGTTCCGACGTGTCCGGCACCTGGTTCTGGCATATCCGGCAGGTCGTTCCAGTGTGTCTGGCATGTGCTTCCTGAGTGTCCCGCAGGTGCTTATGGTGTGTCCTTCAGGTGATGCCTGCATGTCTGTCAGGATTTTCCAGTGTGCCCAGCAGGTTGTTCAAGCATGTCTGTCAGGTGGTCCAGGTTCAGTAGGCATGTGGTCCAGGCACGACCATCCTGTGGTCCATGAATTTCTGAAATGTGGTTCAGACGTGTCCAAAAGGTGGTTTGGGCATGTCTGGCAGTTGCTTCAGGCATGTCCAGCAGCTGGTCCAGGTGTGTCTCGCGGGTGGCTCCAGCGTGACCAGGAGGTGGTTCAGTCATGTCCATCACCTGGTTCCAGCATGTGCGGCACCTGTTTCTCATGTATTTGGCATGTGGTTCCGGCATATCCTTCAGGTGGTTCCAGAGTTTTTGGCACATGGTTCCGGCATATCTGGAAGGTGGTTTCAGCATATCCAGCACCTGGTTCCATCATACCCAACAAGTGGTTCAGGTGTGTCTGGCAGGTGTTTCAGGCTTGTCCACTAGGTGGTTCAGGCTTGTCCGGCAGGTGGTTCATGCGTGTCTGGCACCAGTTCCAGCGTTTCCGCCTCCTGGTTTCGGCATATCCGGCAGGTGGTTCCAGTATGTCCAGCATGTGGTTCCAGCATGTCTGGATGGTGGTTCCAGCGTATCAGATGGGTGGTTCCAGCGTGTCTGTTTCATGGTTCTACTGTGTCTGGTGGGTGTTTCAGGCTTGTCCACCAGGTAGTTCAGGGTTGTCTGGCAGCTTGTTCCAGCGTGTGCAGCATGTGGTTCCTGCATGTCTGGACGGTGGTTCTGGCATGTCAGGTGTATGGTTCCAGCAAGACCGGCACCTTGTTCCAGCATATCTGGCAGGTGGTTCTGGTGTGCCCAGCAGGTGGTTGTGGAGTGTCCATCAAGAGGTTCAGGCATATGCAGCAAGTGGGTCAGGCTTCTCCAGCAGGTGGTTCAGTCTTGTCCTACAGGTGGTTCAGGTGTGTCTGGCATCTGGTTCTGGCATATCTGGCAGGTGGTTCTGGCGTTTCTGGCACACGGTTCTGGCATATCCTGCTGGTGGTTTCAGCATATCCAGCACCTGGTCCGGCATACCCAACATGTGGTTCCGGCATGTCTGGCAGGTGGTTTGGGCATGTCCGGCGGGTGGTTCCAGCATGCCCGCCAGGTGTTTCAGGCGTGTCCAGCAGCTGTTCTGGCAGTTCCTCCACCTGGTTCCGGCGTATCTGGCATTTTGTTCTGGCATGTCTGACACGTGGTTCTGGCATGTCCGGATGGTGGTTCAGGGGTTTCCAGCACATGTTCCAGCATTTCCTCCACCTCGGTTCAGCTTATCTGGCAGGTGGTTCTTACAAGACCAGCACCTGGTTCCAACATATCCAGCATGTGGTTCCAGCATGTCTGACATGTGGTTCCAGCATGTCCGGATAATGGTTCCGGCATGTCATGGGGGTGGTTCGGGCGAATGGGGCACCTGGTTCTGGCATATCTAGTAGGTGGTTCTTGGGCGCATGGCAGGTGGTTCTGGTATGTCTGGCAGGTTGTTCAGGCATGTCCGGTGGGTGGTTCAGGTATGTCCCGCAGGTTGTTAAGGTGTGTCTGGCACGTGGTTCAGGTGTATCCAGCAGGTGGTTTCAGTGTACCCGGCACCTGGTTCCAGCGTATCCAACAGGTGGTTCTGGCGTGTCTGGCATGTGCTTCCTGAGTGTCCAACAGGTGGTTACGGTGTGTCCTTCAAGTGGTTCCAGCTTGGCCGGCAGGTTTTTCCGTCAGTCCCAGCAGGTGTTTTGGGCATGTCTGGCGGGTTGTTTAGGCATTTCTGGTGAGTGGTTCAGGTATGTCCGGCAGGTGGTGCCGGCGTATCCAGCTGGTGGTTCCAGTGTGTCTGGGACCTGTTTCTGGTGTGTCTGGCATGTGGTTCTGGTGTGCCAGGGTGGTGGTTCCGGGGTGTCCGGCGTGTGGTTCTGGCATATCTGGGATCTGGTTCAGGCATACCCAGCAGGTGATTTCGGCCTTTCCAGCAGGTGGTTGTGGTGTTTCAGGCATGTGATTCCAGTCTGTCCAGCATGTGTTTCAGGTTTGTCCACCAGGTGGTTCAGGCTTGTCCCGCAGGTGGTTCACATGTGTGCAGCACCTGATCTGGCATTTCTGCCACCTGGTTCCAGCGTATCCGGCAGGTGGTTCCAGCGTGTCTGGCATGTGGTTCCAGCATGTCTGGCAGGTTGTTCAGGCTTTTCCGGCACCTGTTTCTGGCATATCTGGCAGGTGATTTTGGCATTTCTGGCAGATGGTTCCGTCATGTCCGGCACCTGGTTCTGGTGTATCTGGCAGGTGGTTTAAGTGAATCTGGCACCTGGTTCTGTCATGTCTGATGAGTGGTTCCAGCGTGTCTGGCATGTGCTTCCTGAGTGTCCAGCAGGTGGTTACAGCGTGTCCTTCAGGTGGTTCAGGCATGTCTGGCAGGTTTTTCTGGCATGTCTGGCTGGTGGTTCCGGCATGTCTGGCGGGTTGTTCAGGTGTGTCCGGTGGGTGGTTCAGGCATGTCCGTTGGGTGGTTCAGGCATGTCCGGCAGTTGGTTAAGGTGTATCCAGCAGGTGGTACAGGCATATCTGGCAGCTGGTTTCAGTATATCCGGCACCTGATTCCAGCTTGAGCGACATGCTGTTCTGGCGTGTCTGGCAGGTGGTTCCAGTGTGTCCAGCTGGTGGTTCCGGCATGTCCTGGACCTGAATCCACCATGTCCAATGGGTGGTTCTAGCATGTCTGGCAGGTGGTTCAGGTGAGTCAGGCAGGTGGGTGCGGCATGTCTTGCGGGTGGATAACGCATGTCAGGTGGGTGATATTGGTGTGTCCAGTGGGTGGTTCAGCCATGTTCAGCGGGTGGATCAATGGTGTCCAGCGGGTGGATCAAGCATGTCCGACAGGTGACTCAGGGGCATCCGGCTGGTGGCTCATGCATGTCCAGCAGGTTGTTCAGGTGGTGTCCAGCGGGTTGTCCATGCATATCTGATGGGTGGTTCTGGCACATCCAGCAGGTGGTTCAGGCATGTCCGGCACCTGATTCCAGCATGTCCTGTGGGTAGTTCTGGCGTGTCCGGTTGGTGGATCTGGCATGTCTGGTGGGGAGTTCAGGTGTGTCCGATGGGTGGTTCTGGCAAGTCCGTCAGGTGGTGCCAGCATATCTGGCAGTTGGTCACAGCATGTCCAGTGGGTGTTTCTTGAGTGTCTGGAGGGTGGTTCAGGCATGTCCTGCTGGTGGCTCCTGTGTGTCCGGATTGTGGTTCTGGCATGTCAGGCAGGTGGATCCGGTGTGTCTGGCAGGTGGTTCGTGCCATCCGGCAGGTGGATCTGGTGTGTCTGGCAGGTGGTTCTGGCATGTCCAGTGGGTGGTTCCAGTGTGTCAAGTGGGTGGATCAGGTGTGTCCAGTGGGTAGTTCAAGATTGTCTGGCATGTGATTCTGGCATGTCAGGCAGGTGGCTCAGGTTTGTCATGCAGGTGGTTCTGGCGTGTCCGGTGGGTGGATCAGGCATGTCTGGCAGGTGGTTCTGGCATTTCCAGAGGGTGCTTCAGGCATGTCCGGCAGGTGGCTCAAGATTATCTGCCATGTGGTTCTGGCGTGTCAGACAGGTGGTTCAGTCACGTCATGCAGGTGGTTCATGTGTGTCTGGCGGATGTTTCAGGCATGTCTGGAGGGTGGTTCAGGCGTGTCTGAAAGGTAGTTTAGGATTGTCTGGCAGGTGGTTCTGGCATGTCAGGCAAGTGGTTCTGGCATGTCCGGCAGGTGGTTCCTGCATGTCTGGCGGGTGTTTCAAGCGTCTCCGGTGGTTCTGGCGTGTCCAGTAGGTGGCTCAGGCATGTCCAGCGGGTGATTCAGGAGTGTCCGGCAGGTGTTTCAGGCATGTCTGTTGGGTGTTTCAGGTGTGTCTGGTGGTTGGTTCATGTGTGGCTGGCACATGGTTCAAGCAAGGCTGACGTGTGTTTCAGGCCTGTCTGACATATGACTCTGGCATGGCAGACACATGATTCATGTGTGGCTCACACATGGTTCAGGCTTGGCTTGCACGTGGTTCAGGCATGGCTGGCAAGTGGTTCAGGCATGGGTGAGATGTGGTTCAGGCATGCCTGACACGTTGTTCAGGCATGGCTCTGGTTGTCCTGGCATGGCTGGCACGTGGTTGATGCCTGGATGACACGTGGTTCAGGCATGGTTTACATGTGGTTCAGGCGTGGCTGACACACGATACTGGCGTGATGGGCATGTGGGTCATGCGTGGGTGACACATCGTTCACTCAGTGCTCGCCATGATTCAGACATGGGATGTAAGTTTTTAAGGTGTGGCTCACATGTTGTCTAGGTGTGTCTGACAGGTGTTTCAGGCATGGCTGAAACGTGATTCAGACATGGCTGTCACGTGATTCAGGAGTGACTTGTGTTTTTCAGATATGGCTGACACATGGTTCAGTCATAGCTCAGGAGTGGCTCATGCATGGCTCAGGTGTTTCTCATGCATGTTTCAGGTGTAGCTCATGTGTGGTTCATGTGTGGCTGTCACATGGTTCAGGAGTGGCTGTCACGTGATTGAGGCATAGCTGGCACCTGGTTGAGGCATAGCTTGAACATGGTTCAGGTGTGGCTCACACATGGCTCAGGCATGGCTCACAGGTGGTTGAGGCCTTGCTGGCATGTGGTTGAGGCTTGGCTCACTCCTGGTTCAGGCGTTGCATGAACGTGGTTCAGGCATAGCTGGGACATGGTTCAGACCTGGCTGACATGTGACTGAGGCGTGGATGACACGTAGTTCTGGTGTGGGTGAGATGTGGTTGAGGCATGACAGACACGTGATTCATGTGTGGCTCACATGTGGTTCAGGCTTGGCTCATACTTGGTTCAGGCGTGGCTGGCACATGGTTCCAGCATGGGTGAGACGTGTTTCAGGCCTGGCTGACACGTTGTTCAGGTGTGTCTCACATTGTTCAGGCATGGCAGACATGTGATTCAGGCATGGTTTGCATGTGGTTCAGGTTTGGCTCGCTTGTGGTTTGTGCATGGCTGGCATGTGGTTCAGGCATGACTGGTACATGATTCAGGCATGACTGGCAGATGATTCAGGCATGGGTGACACTTCATTCTGGTGTCAGTGACATGTGGTTCAGTCATGGCTTGCATGTGGTTCAGGTGTTGCTCACACCTGGTTCAGGTGTGGCTGACACATGACTAAGGTGTGGCTGATGCGTGGTTCAGGAGTGGTTTGTGTGTTTCAGGCGTGGCTGACACACGGTTCAGGCGTAGCTCAGGAGTGGCTCAGGTGTGGCTCATGAATGGTTCAGGCATGGCTCACGTGTGGTTCAGGCATGGCTGAAACATGATTCAGGCCTGGCTCACTTTTGATTCAGGCATGACTTGCACATGTTTAAGGCATGGATTGCACATGATACAGGCCTGGCTGACACGTGGTTCTGGCATGGCTGACACGTGATTCAGGTGTGGGTGAGTGTCAAACTCAAAGTCAGAGACACCACTGAGTGTGTTACACACAGTATCATAAATGCCAAGGCAAGCATGAACATGGTGTCAGGGAAACGAGGTGGAGGGTGACACTCAAAGTCTGAGATGGCACAGGGATTGTTATACACGAAGTCAAGATTTCAGGTGGAGTGTGACACATGAAGTCACAGATGCCAGGGTGAGTTTGACACAAGAAGTAAGGGACGGAACAGGGATTGTGACAGACGAAGTCAGAGATGCTGGGGGAGTGTTATGGACAAAGTCAGAGATGCCACTGGGGTATGTTACACATGAAGACAGAGATCACAGGGAGAGTGTTACACATGAAATCAGAGACACCACATGGAGTGTTACACACGAAGTCAGAGACACCAAGGGTAGTGTTACACATGAGGTCAGAGACAACAGGGGGTGGGTGACACATGAAATCAGAGACACCAGTGGTACTGTGACACACCAAATCAAAGATGCCAGGGGGAGTGTTAAACACGAAGTCTGTGACGCCTGGGGGAGTCATGTGCCCAGAGTCAGAGACACCATGGAGGATTGTTACCCACGAAGTCAGAGATGACAGGTCAAGTGTGAAACACAAAGTCACAGATGGCAGGGGGAATGTTACACATGAAGCCAAGCACCCAGCTGTAGTGTTACACAAGAAGTCAAAGACGTAGTGTTAAGTGTTACCCACAAAATCAGAGATGCCACAGAGGAGTGTTCCACATGAAGTAAGAGACACAAGGGGGTGTGTCATGCACAAAGTCAGAGACACCAGTGACAGGGTTACGAAAGAAGAAAGTGATGCTGCGGTGTGTACTACACAATATATCAGAGACAGCATGGGAACAGTGACAAAGTATGTCAGAGATGACAGGGACAGTGTTAAACAAGAAGTCAGAGGTGACAGAGTGACTGTGACACACAAAGTGTGAGATGACAGGGGGAGTGTTACACATGAGTTCTAGACATCCCTGGAGGTGGGTTGCACAGGAAGACTGAGATGACAGATGAAGTATGAAACACGAAGAAATGACACCACAGGGAGGGTTACACACGAATTCAGAAGTGAAATATGGAGCACCACAGAAGAAGTCACAGATGCCACAAGGAGAGTTGCACACAAAGTCACAATAACCATGGGGACAGTGACACAGAAGTCAGAGATGACAGGCGGAGTGTTACACACAACATCACAGATGACTGGGGAGAGTCACACATGAATTCAAAGACCACCAAGTGCAGTGTCACTCATAAATTCTGAGATGCCATGGGGGTGTGTTACACACGATGTCAGAGATGTCACATGCAGTGTTACCCACGAAGTCATAGCTGATGGGGCGTGTTACACACGAAGTCAAAGATACCAAGAGGATTGTTACACACAGCATCAGAGATGACAGGGGGACTTTGACACAGGATGTCAGAAACTCCAGGAGAAGAGTTACACATGAAATTGGAAATGAAATAGGGAGTGTTCCATACAACTTCAGAGAAGCCACCACGAGTGTGACACATGAGATCAGAGACGCCATGTTGAAGTATTACACACAAACTCAGAGGTGACAGGAGGAGTGTTGTGCATGAAGACGGAGACACCTGGTTTGGTGTTCTAAAAGAAGTCAGAGGCCCCAGGGGGAGTGTTAGACACAAAGTCAGCAATGCAAGTGGAAGTGTGACACATGAAGTCAGAGATGCCAAGTGGAGTGTTACACACGAAGCTAGAGACACCAAGAGGATTGTTCCAAATGAAGTCAGAGATGCCAGGGAGAGTCTTAGATAAGAAGGTAGAGATGCCACGGGGAGTGTTCCACAACAATTCAGAGATGCGACAGG
>NW_025796987.1:0-7239 GCF_021613505.1 Equus quagga | reverse complement strand
CCTGTCGCATCTCTGAATTGTTGTGGAACACTCCCCGTGGCATCTCTGCCTTCTTATCTAAGACTCTCCCTGGCGTCTCTGACTTCATTTGGAACAATCCTCTGGGTGTCTCTAGCTTCGTGTGTAACACTCCATTTGGCATCTCTGATTTCATGTGTCTCACTTCCACTTGCATTGCTGACTTTGTATCTAACACTCCCCCTGGGGCCTCTGACTTCTTTTAGAACACCAAACCAGGTGTCTCTGTCTTCATGCACAACACTCCTCCTGTCACCTCTGAGTTTGTGTGTAACACTTCAACATGGCGTCTCTGATCTCATGTGTCACACTCATGGTGGCTTCTCTGAAGTTGTATGGAACACTCCCTATTTCATTTCCAATTTCATGTGTAACTCTCCTCCTGGAGCTTCTGACATCCTGTGTCAAAGTCCCCTTGTCATCTCTGATGCTGTGTGTAACAATCCTCTTGGTGTCTTTGACTTTGTGTGTAACACGCCCCATCAGCTATGACTTCGTGGGTAACACTGCATGTGATGTCGCTGACATCACATGTAACATACCCCCATGGCATCTCGGAATTTATGAGTGACACTGCACTTGGTGGTCTTTGAATTCATGTGTGACTCTCCCCAGTCGTCTGTGATGTTGTGTGTAACACTCCGCCTGTCATCTCTGACTTCTGTGTCACTGTCCCCATGGTTATTGTGACTTTGTGTGTAACTCTCCTTGTGGCATCTGTGACTTCTTCTGTGGTGCTCCATATTTCATTTCTGAATTCGTGTGTAACCCTCCCTGTGGTGTCATTTCTTCGTGTTTCATACTTCATCTGTCATCTCAGGCTTCCTGTGCAACCCACCTCCAGGCATGTCTAGAACTCATGTTTAACACTCCCCCTGTCATCTCACACTTCGTGTGTCACAGTCACTCTGTCACCTCTGACTTCTTGTTTAACACTGTCCCTGTCATCTCTGACATACTTTGTCACTGTTCCCATGCTGTCTCTGATATATTGTGTAGTACACACCGCAGCATCACTTTCTTCTTTTGTAACCCTCTCACTGGTGCCTCTGACTTTGTGCATGACACAACCCCTTGTGTCTCTTACTTCATGTGGAACACTCCTCTGTGGCGTCTCTGATTTCGTGGGTAACACTTAACACTACGTCTTTGACTTCATGTGTAACACTACAGCTGGGTGCTTGGCTTCATGTGCAACATTCCCCCTGCCATCTGTGACTTTGTGTTTCACACTTGACCTGTCATCTCTGACTTCGTGGGTAACAATCCTCCATGGTGTCTCTGACTCTGGGCACATGACTCCCCCAGGCATCACAGACTTCGTGTTTAACACTCCCCCTGGCATCTTTGATTTGGTGTGTCACAGTACCACTGGTGTCTCTGATTTCATGTGTCACCCACCCTGTGTTGTCTCTGACCTCATGTGTAACACTACCCTTGGTGTCTCTGACTTCATGTGTAACATACCCCAGTGGCATCTCTGACTTTGTGCATAACACTTCCCCGGCATCTCTGACTTCGTCTGTCACAATTCCTGTTCTGTCCCTTACTTCTTGTGTCAAACTCACCCTGGCATCTGTGACTTCACGTGTCACACTCCACCTGACATCTTGACTTCGTGTATAACAATCCCTGTGCCATCTCAGACTTTGAGTGTCACCCTCCACCTCGTTTCCCTGACACCATGTTCACGTTTGCCTTGGCATTTATGATACTGTGTGTAACACACTCAGTGGTGTCTCTGACTTTGGGTGTGACACTCACCCACACCTGAATCACGTGTCAGCCATGCCAGAACCACGTGTCAGCCAGGCCTGTATCATGTGCAATCCATGCCTTAAACATGTGTGAGTCATGCCTGAATCAAAAGCGAGCCAGGCCTGAATCATGTGTCAGCCACGCCTGAACCACACGTGAGCCATGCCTGAACCATTCATGAGCCACTCCTGAGCTATGCCTGAACCGTGTGTCAGCCACACCTGAAACACACAAGCCACTCCTGAACCATGCATCAGCCACACCTTAGTCATGTGTCAGCCATGCCTGAACCAGGTGTGAGCAACACCTGAACCACATGCAAGCCATGACTGAACCACATGTCACTGACACGAGAATGAAGTGTCACCCATGCCTGAATCATCTGCCAGTCATGCCTGAATCATGTACCAGTCATGCCTGAACCACATGCCAGCCATGCACAAGCCACAAGCGAGCCAAACCTGAACCACGTGCAAACCATGCATGAATCACATGTCTGCCATGCCTGAACAATGTGAGCCACGCCTGAACAACGTGTCAGCCAGGCCTGAAACACGTCTCACCCATGCTGGAACCATGTGCCAGCCATGCCTGAACCAAGTATGAGCCAAGCCTGAACCACATGTGAGCCACATGAATCATGTGTCTGTCATGCCTCAACCACATCTCACCCACACCAGAACTACGTGTCATCCACGCCTCAGTCACATGTCAGCCAGGTCTGAACCACGTCCCAGCTATGCCTGAACCACGTTCAAGCAACACCTGAACCAGGAGTGAGCCAAGCCTCAACCACATGCCAGCAAGGCCTCAACCACCTGTGAGCCACACCTGAGCCATGTGTGAGCCACACCTGAACCATGTTCAAGCTATGCCTCAACCAGGTGCCAGCCCTGCCTCAACCACATGACAGCCACTCCTGAACCATGTGACAGCCACACATGAACCACACATGAGCTATACCTGAAACACACATGAGCCACACCTGAGCCACACATGGGCCACTCCTGAGCTATGACTGAACCGTGTGTCAGCCATGTCTGAAAAACACAAGTCACTCCTGAATCACATGACAGCCATGCCTGAAACACCTGTCAGACACACCTGGACGATGTGTGAGCCACACCTTAAAAACCTGCATCCCATGTCTGAATCATGGCGAGCCCTGAGTGAACGACGTGTCACCCACGCATGACCCACATGCCCATCATGCCAGTATCATGTGCCAGCCACACCTGAACCACATGTAAACCATGCCTGAACAACATGTCATCCAGTCATCAACCACTTGCCAGCCATGCCTGAATCATGTGCAAGCCAAGCCTGAACCGTGTGTGAGCCACACATGAATCACGTGTGTCAGACAGGCTGAAACACACGTCAGCCTTGCTTGAACCATGTGCCAGCCACACGTGAACCAACCACCAGACACACCTGAAACACCCAACAGACATGCCTGAAATACCCGCCAGACGCTCCTGAATCACCCACTGGACATGCCTGAGCCACCTACTGGACACGCCAGAACCACCCACTAGAGACGCCTGAAACACCCGCCAGACATGCAGGAACCACCTGCCGGACATGCCAGAACCACTTGCCTGACATGCCAGAACCACCTGCCAGACAATCCTAAACTATCTGTCAGACACGCCTGAACCACCCTCCAGACATGCCTGAAACACCCGGCAGACACACATGAACCACCTGCATGATGTGACTGAACCACCTGTCTGACACCCCGGAACCACACGGCAGATAATCTTGAGCCACCTGCCGGACATGCCTGAAGCACCCTCTGGAAATGCCAGAACCACCCGCCAGACACGCCTGATCCACCCACTGGACAGGCCAGAACCACCTGCATGACAAACCTGAGCCACCTGCCTGACATGCCGGAACCACATGCCAGACAATCTTGAACCACCCACTGGACACACCTGATCCACCCTCTTGACATGCTGGAACCACCCACTGGACACGCCAGAACCACCTGCCAGACACACCAGATCCACCCGCCAGATGGCACGAACCACCTGCCAGACACACTGGATCCACCTGCCTGACATGCCAGAACCACAATCCAGACACACAGGAGCCACCAGCAGGACATGCCTGAACCACCCTCCAGACACTCAAGAAACACCCACTGGACATGCTGCAACCAACTGCCAGATACGCTGGCACCACCTGACGGACTTGCCAGAACCACCTGTCGGACACACCTGAACTCCCCACCAGACATGCCAGATCCACCAACCGGACATGCCAGAACCACCCACAGGACATGCTGGAATCAGGTGCCGGACATGCCTGAACCCCCTGCTGGATGTGCCAGAACCACCCACCAGATATGCATGGACAACCCGCTGGATACCGCCTGAACAACCTGCTGGACATGCGTGAGCCACCAGCCGGATGCCCCTGAGTCACCCGCCGGACACGCTTGATCCACCCGCTGGACACCACTGATCCACCCGCTGAACATGGCTGAACCACCTGCTGGACAGACCGGAACCACTCACCAAACACTGCTGAACCACCCGCTGGACACACCGATATCATCCACCTGACATACGTTATCCACCCGCAAGACACGCTGCACCCACCTGCCTGACTCACCTGAACCATCTGCCAGACATGCCGGAACCACCCATTGGACATGGTGGATTCAGGTCCAGGACATGCTGGAACCACCAGCCGGACACACTGGAACCACCTGCCAGACACACCAGAACAACATGTCGCTCAAGCTGGAATCAGGTGCTGGATATACTGAAACCACCTGCCAGATATGCCTGTACCACCTGCTGGATACACCTTAACAAACTGCTGGACATGCCTGAACCACCCAACGGACGTGCCTGAACCACCCAGCGGACACACCTGAACAACCCGCCAGACATGCTGGAACCACTGGCCAGACAGGCCGGAAAAACCTGCCAGACATGCCTGAACCACCTGAGGGACACGCTGTAACCACCTGCTGGACACTCAGGAGGCACATACCAGACATGCTGGAACCACTTGTCAGACACGACAGAACCAGGTGCCGGACACGACAGAACCATCTGCCAGAAATGCCAAAATCACCTGCCAGATATGCCAGAAACAGGTGCCGGAAAAGCCTGAACAACCTGCCAGACACGCTGGAACCACCTGCCAGATACGCTGGAACCAGGTGGCAGAAATGCCGGAACAGGTGCTGCACACATGTGAACCACCTGCGGGACAAGCCTGAACCACCTGGTGGACAAACCTGAAACACATGCCGGACAGACTGGAATCACATGCCTGAAACACCACAACCACCTGTCGGACAGGCCGAAATCATCTGCTGGGTACGCCTGAACCAGGTCCCAGATATGCCAGAACCACACGCTGGACACCCTGGAACCACCACCCTGGCACACCCGAACCACATGCCAGACACACCAGAAACAGGTCCCAGACACGCTGGAACCACCAGCTGGATACGCCTGCACCACCTGCTGGACATACCTGAACCCCTCACCAGAAATGCCTAAACAACCCGCCAGACATGCCCAAACCATCTGCTGGGACTGACGGAAAAACCTGCTGGCCAAGCTGGAACCACTTGAAGGACACACCATAACCACCTGTTGGACACTCAGGAAGCACATGCCAGACATGCCAGAACCATCTGTCGGATACGCTGGAACCAGGTGCCGGATACACTGAAACCACCTGCTGGATACACCTGAACCACATGCCAGACACACCTTAACAACCTGCCGGACATGCCTGAACCACCCAACGGACATGCCTGAACAACCTGCCAGACATACCAGAACCACCTGCCATGCACGCAAGAACCGCCTACCAGATATGCCAGAACCAGGTGCCCCATTCGCCCGAATCACCCCCCTGACATGCCGGAACCATTATCCGGACATGCTGGAACCACATGTCGGACACGCCAGAACCACATGCTGGATATGTTGGAACCAGGTGCTGGTCTTGTAAGAACCACCTGCCGGATAAGCTGTAACCAGGTGGAGGAAATGCTGGAACATGTGCTGGAAACCCCTGAACCACCATCCGGACATGCCAGAATCACGTGCCAGACATGCCGGAACAAAATGCCGGATACGCCGGAACCAGGTGGAGGAACTGCCAGAACAGCTGCTGGACACACCTGAACCACCTGCCGGACAAGCCTGAAACACCTGGTGGACAAGCCTGAAACACCTGCCGGGCATGCTGGAACCACCTGCCGGACATGCCCAAACCACCTGCCAGACATGCTGGAACCACATGTTGGGTATGCCGGACCAGGTGCTGGATATGCTGAAACCACCAGCCGGATATGCCAGAACCATGTGCCAGAAACGCCAGAACCAGATGCCAGACACACCTGAACCACCTGTAGGACGAGCCTGAACCACCTGCTGGAGAAGCCTGACCCACTTGCCGCATATGCCTGAACTTCTTGATGGACACTCCGCAACCACCTGCTGGGCACACCAGAACCACCTGCCAGATATGCTGGAACAAGGTGCCGGTCTTGCTGGAACCATACACCTGACATGCCAGAACCACCGTCCGGACATGCAGGAACCACATGCTGCACACGCTGGAACAACCTGCCAGACAAGCCTGAACTACCTGGTGGACAAGCCTGAAACACCTGCCAGACACAGTAGAACCATGACACAGACACGCCAGAACCACCCACCTGACACGCTGGAACCACCATCCAGACATGCTGGAACCACATGCTGCACATACTGGAACCACCTGCCAGATATGCCGAAACCACGTGGCGGAAACGCTGGAACTGGTGCCAGACACGCATGAACCACCTGCCGGACAAGCCTGAACCACCTAGTGGACAAGCCTGAAACACCTGCCAGACACACCTGAATCACTTGTTGGGTATGATGGAACCAGGCGCTGGATATGCTGAAACCACCTTCCAGATATGCCGGAACCATGTGCCAAAAACTCTGGAACCACCTGAAGGATACGCCGGAACCACATGCCAAATACACCAGAAACAGGTGCTGCACATGCCTGAACCAGGTGACGGAGATGACTGAACCACCTCCTGGTCACGCTGGAACCACCCGCGAGACGCACCAGGACCAGCTGCTGGACATGCCTGAAGCAACTGCCAGACATGCCCAAACCACCTTTTGGACACGTCTGAACCACATTTCAGAAATTCATGGACCACAGAATGGTCATGCCTGGACCACATGCCTGATGAACCTGGACCACCCGACAGACATGCCTGAACAACCTGCTGGGCACACCAGAAAATCCTGACAGACATGCAGGCATCACCTGAAGGACACACCATAAGCACCTGCGGGACACTCAGGAAGCACATGCCAGACACTGGAATGACCTGCTGGATATGCCAGAACCAGGTGCCGGACACGTCGGAACCACCTGCGAGAAACACTGAAATCACCTGCTGGATACACCAGAAGTAGA
>NW_025796986.1:0-7239 GCF_021613505.1 Equus quagga | reverse complement strand
TCTACTTCTGGTGTATCCAGCAGGTGATTTCAGTGTTTCTCGCAGGTGGTTCCGACGTGTCCGGCACCTGGTTCTGGCATATCCAGCAGGTCATTCCAGTGTCTGGCATGTGCTTCCTGAGTGTCCCGCAGGTGCTTATGGTGTGTCCTTCAGGTGATGCCTGCATGTCTGTCAGGATTTTCTGGTGTGCCCAGCAGGTTGTTCAGGCATGTCTGTCGGGTGGTCCAGGTTCATCAGGCATGTGGTCCAGGCATGACCATTCTGTGGTCCATGAATTTCTGAAATGTGGTTCAGACGTGTCCAAAAGGTGGTTTGGGCATGTCTGGCAGTTGCTTCAGGCATGTCCAGCAGCTGGTCCTGGTGCGTCTCGCGGGTGGTTCCAGCGTGACCAGGAGGTGGTTCAGTCATCTCCGTCACCTGGTTCAGGCATGTGCAGCACCTGTTTCTGGTGTATTTGGCATGTGGTTCCGGCGTATCCTTCAGGTGGTTCCAGAGTTTTTGGCACATGGTTCCGGCATATCTGGAAGGTGGTTTCAGCATATCCAGCGCCTGGTTCCATCATACCCAACAAGTGATTCAGGTGTGTCTGGCAGGTGTTTCAGGCTTGTCCACTAGGTGGTTCAGGCTTGTCCGGCAGGTGGTTCATGCGTGTCTGGCACCAGTTCCAGCGTTTCCGCCACGTGGTTTCGGCATATCTGGCAGGTGGTTCCAGTATGTGCAGCATGTGGTTCCAGCATGTCTGGATGGTGGTTCCAGCGTGTCAGGTGGGTGGTTCTGGCGTGTCTGTGTCATGGTTCTACTGTGTCTGGCAGGTGTTTCAGGCTTGTCCACCAGGTAGTTCAGGCTTGTCTGGCAGGTTGTTCCAGCGTGTGCAGCATGTGGTTCCTGCATGTCCGGACGGTGGTTCTGGCATGTCAGGTGTATGGTTCCAGCAAGACCGGCACCTTGTTCCAGCATATCTGGCAGGTGGTTCTGGTGTGCCCAGCAGGTGGTTGCGGAGTGTCCATCAAGAAGTTCAGGCATATGCGGCAAGTGGGTCAGGCTTCTCCAGCAGGTGGTTCAGGCTCGTCCTACAGGTGGTTCAGGTGTGTCTGGCATCTGGTTCTGGCGTTTCTGGCACATGGTTCTGGCATATCCGGCTGGTGGTTTCAGCATATCCAGCACCTGGTCCGGCATACCCAACATGTGGTTCCAGCATGTCTGGCAGGTGGTTTGGGCATGTCCGGCAGGTGGTTCCAGCATGCCCGGCAGGTGTTTCAGGCTTGTCCACCAGGTGTTTCAGGCTTGTCCGGCAGGTGGTTCAGGTGTGTCCAGCAGCTGTTCTGGCAGTTCCTCCACCTGGTTCCGGCGTATCCGGCATTTTGTTCCGGCATGTCTGGCACGTGATTCTGGCATGTCCGGATGGTGGTTCAGGGGTTTCCAGCACATGTTCCAGCATTTCCTCCACCTGGTTACAGCTTATCCGGCAGGTGGTTCTTACAAGACCAGCACCTGGTTCCAACATATCCAGCATGTGGTTCTGGCGTGTCCGACATGTGGTTCCAGCATGTCCGGATAATGGTTCCGGCATGTCAGGGGGGTGATTCGGGCGAATGGGGCACCTGGTTCTGGCATATCTGGTAGGCGGTTCTTGCGTGCATGGCAGGTGGTTCTGGTATGTCTGGCAGGTTGTTCAGGCATGTCCGTTGGGTGGTTCAGGCATGTCCGGCAGGTTGTTAAGGTGTGTCTGGCATGTGGTTCAGGTGTATCCAGCAGGTGGTTTCAGTGTATCCGGCACCTGGTTCCAGCGTATCCGACAGATGGTTCTGGCATGTCTGGCATGTGCTTCCTGAGTGTCCAACAGGTGGTTATGGTGTGTCCTTCAAGTGGTTCCAGCTTGGCCAGCAGGTTTTTCCGTCAGTCCCAGCAGATGGTTTGGGCATGTCTGGCGGGTTGTTTAGGCATTTCTGGTGAGGGGTTCAGGTATGTCCAGCAGGTGGTGCAGGCGTATCCAGCTGGTGGTTCCAGCGTGTCTGGGACCTGTTTCTGGTGTGTCTGGCATGTGGTTCGGGTGTGCCAGGGTGGTGGTTCCAGGGTGTCCAGCGTGTGGTTCTGGCATATCTGGGACCTGGTTCAGGCGTACCCAGCAGATGATTTCGGCCTGTCCGACAGGTGGTTGTGGTGTTTCAGGCATGTGATTCCAGTCTGTCCGGCATGTGTTTCAGGTTTGTCCACCAGGTGGTTCAGGCTTGTCCCGCAGGTGGTTCACATGTGTGCAGCACCTGTTCCGGCATTTCTGCCACCTGGTTCCAGCGTATCTGGCAGGTGGTTCCAGCGTGTCTGGCAGGTTGTTCAGGCTTTTCCGGCACCTGTTTCTGGCATATCTGGCAGGTGATTTTGGCATTTCTGGCAGATGGTTCTGTCGTGTCCGGCACCTGGTTCTGTCGTGTCTGACAAGTGGTTCCAGCATGTCTGGTATGTGCCTCCTGAGTGTCCAGCAGGTGGTTACAGCGTGTCCCTCAGGTGGTTCAGGCATGTCTGGCAGGTTTTTCCGGCCTGTCTGGCCAGTGGTTCCAGCATGTCTGGCGGGTTGTTCAGGTGTGTCCGCTGGGTGGTTCAGGCACGTCCGTTGGGTGGTTCAGGCATGTCCAGCAGTTTGTTAAGGTGTATCCAGCAGGTGGTACAGGCATATCTGGCAGGTGGTTTCAGTATATCCAGCACCTGATTCCAGCTTGAGCGACATGTTGTTCTGGTGTGTCTGGCAGGTGGTTCCAGTGTGTCCGGCTGGTGGTTCCAGCATGTCCTGGACCTGAATCCACCATGTCCAATGGGTGGTTCCGGCATGTCTGGCAGATGGTTCAGGTGAGTCAGGCAGGTGGGTGCAGCGTGTCTTGCGGGTGGATAACGTATGTCAGGTGGATGATATCGGTGTGTCCAGCGGGTGGTTCAGCAGTGTTTGGTGAGTGGTTCCGGTCTGTCCAGCAGGTGGTTCAGCCATGTTCAGCGGGTGGATCAGTGGTGTCCAGCGGGTGGATCAAGCGTGTCCGGCGGGTGACTCAGGGGCATCCGGCTGGTGGCTCACGCATGTCCAGCAGGTTGTTCAGGCGGTATCCAGCGGGTTGTCCATGCATATCTGGTGGGTGGTTCTGGCACATCCAGCAGGGGGTTCAGGCATGTCCGGCACCTGATTCCAGCATGTCCTGTGGGTGGTTCTGGCATGTCCGGTTGGTGGATCTGGCATGTCTGGTGGGGAGTTCAGGTGTGTCCGACAGGTGGTTCTGGCAAGTCCGTCAGGTGGTGCCAGCGTATCTGGCAGTTGGTTGCAGCATGTCCAGTGGGTGTTTCTTGAGTGTCTGGAGGGTGGTTCAGGCATGTCCTGCTGGTGGCTCCTGTGTGTCTGGATTGTGGTTCTGGCATGTCAGGCAGGTGGATCCAGTGTGTCTGGCAGGTGGTTCGTGCCATCTGGCGGGTGGATCTGGTGTGTCTGGCAGGTGGTTCTGGCGTGTCCAGTGGGTGGTTCCAGCATGTCAAGAGGGTGGATCAGGTGTGTCCAGTGGGTGGTTCAAGATTGTCTGGCATGTGGTTCCGGCATGTCAGGCAGGTGGCTCAGGTTTGTCATGCAGGTGGTTCTGGCCTGTCCAGTGGGTGGATCAGGCGTGTCTGGCGGGTGGTTCTGGCATTTCCAGAGGGTGCTTCAGGCATGTCCGGCAGGTGGCTCAAGATTATCTGCCGTGTGGTTCCGGGGTGTCAGACAGGTGGTTCAGTCACATCATGCAGGTGGTTCATGTGTGTCTGCCGGGTGTTTCAGGCATGTCTGGAGGGTGGTTCAGGCGTGTCTGACAGATAGTTTAGGATTGTCTGGCAGGTGGTTCTGGCATGTCAGGCAAGTGGTTCTGGCATGTCCGGCAGGTGGTTCCTGCATGTCTGGCGGGTGTTTCAGGCGTCTCTAGTGGGTGGTTCTGGCGTGTCCAGTAGGTGGCTCAGGCATGTCCAGTGGGTGATTCAGGAGCGTCTGGCGGGTATTTCAGGCATGTCTGTTGGGTGTTTCAGGTGTGTCTGGTGGTTGGTTCACGTGTGGCTGGCACATGGTTCAAGCAAGGCTGACGTGTGTTTCAGCCTGTCTGACACACGTGATTCATGTGTGGCTCACACACGGTTCAGGCTTGGCTTGCACATGATTCAGGCATGGCTGGCAAGTGGTTGATGACTGGATGACATGTTGTTCAGGCATGGTTTACATGTGGTTCAGGTGTGGCTGGCACATGATACTGGCATGATGGGCATGTGGGTCATGCGTGGGTGACACGTCGTTCACTCAGGGCTCGCCATGATTCAGACATGGGATGCAGGTTTTTAAGGTGTGGCTCACACATCGTCCAGGTGTGTCTGACAGGTGTTTCAGGCATGGCTGTCATGTGATTCAGGAGTGACTTGTGTTTTTCAGACATGGCTGACACACGGTTCAGTCATAGCTCAGGAGTGGCCCATGTGTGGCTCAGGTGTGGCTCATGTGTGTTTCAGGTATAGCTCATGTGTGGTTCATGTGTGGCTGTCACATGGTTCAGGAGTGGCTGTCATGTGGTTGAGGCAGGGCTGGCACCTGGTTGAGGCATAGCTTGAACATGGTTCAGGTGTGGCTCACACATGGCTCAGGTGTGGCTCACAGGTGGTTGAGGCCTTGCTGGCATGTGGTTGAGGCTTGGCTCACTCCTGGTTCAGGTGTTGCTTGAACGTGGTTCAGGCATAGCTGGGACGTGGTTCAGACCTGGCTGACATGTGACTGAGGCGTGGATGACACGTAGTTCTGGTGTGGGTGAGATGTGGTTGAGGCATGACAGACACATGATTCATGTGGCTCACATGTGGTTCAGGCTTGGCTCATACTTGGTTCAGGCATGGCTGGCACATGGTTCCAGCATGGGTGAGACGTGTTTCAGGCCTGGCTGACACGTTGTTCAGGCGTGGCTCACATTGTTCAGGCATGGCAGACATGTGATTCATGCATGGTTTGCACGTGGTTCAGGTTTGGCTCGCTTGTGGCTTGTGCATGGCTGGCATGTGGTTCAGGCATGACTGGTACATGATTCAGGCATGACTGGCAGATGATTCAGGCATGGGTGACACTTCATTCTCGTGTCAGTGACATGTGGTTCAGTCATGGCTTGCATGTGGTTCAGGTGTTGCTCACACCTGGTTCAGGCATGGCTGACACATGACTAAGGTGTGGCTGATGCATGGTTCAGGAGTGGCTTGTGTGTTTCAGGTGTGGCTGACACACGGTTCAGGCATAGCTCAGGAGTGGCTCATGAATGGTTCAGGCATGGCTCACGTGTGGTTCAGGCGTGGCTGACACATGATTCAGGCCTGGCTCGCTTTTGATTCAGGCATGACTCACACATGTTTAAGGCATGGATTGCACATGATACAGGCCTGGCTGACACGTGGTTCTGGCATGGCTGACACGTGATTCAGGTGTGGGTGAGTGTCACACCCAAAGTCAGAGACACCACTGAGTGTGTTACACACAGTATCATAAATGCCAAGGCAAACGTGAACATGGTGTCAGGGAAACGAGGTGGAGGGTGACACTCAAAGTCTGAGATGGCACAGGGATTGTTATACACGAAGTCAAGATGTCAGGTGGAGTGTGACACGTGAAGTCACAGATGCCAGGGTGAGTTTGACACAAGAAGTAAGGGACAGAACAGGAATTGTGACAGACGAAGTCAGAGATGCCGGGGAAGTGTTATGCACAAAGTCAGAGATGCCACTGGGGTATGTTACACATGAAGTCAGAGACACCAAGGGTAGTGTTACACATGAGGTCAGAGACAACACAGGGTGGGTGACACATGAAATCAGAGACACCAGTGGTACTGTGACACACCAAATCAAAGATGCCAGGGGGAGTGTTAAACACGAAGTCTGTGATGCCTGGGGGAGTCATGTGCCCAGAGTCAGAGACACCATGGAGGATTGTTACCCACGAAGTCAGAGATGACAGGTCAAGTGTGAAACACAAAGTCACAGATGGCAGGGGGAATGTTGCACATGAAGCCAAGCACCCAGCTGTAGTGTTACACATGAAGTCAAAGACGTAGTGTTAAGTGTTACCCACGAAATCAGAGACGCCACAGAGGAGTGTTCCACATGAAGTAAGAGACACAAGGGGTTGTGTCATGCACAAAGTCAGAGGCACCAGTGAGAGGGTTACAAAAGAAGAAAGTGATGCTGCGGTGTGTACTACACAATATATCAGAGACAGCATGGGAACAGTGACAAAGTATGTCAGAGATGACAGGGACAGTGTTAAACAAGAAGTCAGAGGTGACAGAGTGACTGTGACACACGAAGTGTGAGATGACAGGGGGAGTGTTAAACATGAGTTCTAGACATGCCTGGAGGTGGGTTGCACAGGAAGCCTGAGATGACAGATGAAGTATGAAACACGAAGAAATGACACCACAGGGAGGGTTACACACGAATTCAGAAATGAAATATGGAGCACCACAGAAGAAGTCACAGATGCCACAAGGAGAGTTACACACAAAGTCACAATAACCATGGGGACAGTGACACAGAAGTCAGAGATGACAGGCGGAGTGTTACACACAACATCACAGACGACTGGGGAGAGTCACACATGAATTCAAAGACCACCAAGTGCAGTGTCACTCATAAATTCCGAGATGCCATGGGGGTATGTTACATGTGATGTCAGCGACATCACATGCAGTGTTACCCACGAAGTCATAGCTGATGGGGCGTGTTACACACAAAGTCAAAGACACCAAGAGGATTGTTACACACAGCATCAGAGATGACAAGGGGACTTTGACACAGGATGTCAGAAGCTCCAGGAGGAGAGTTACACATGAAATTGGAAATGAAATAGGGAGTGTTCCATACAACTTCAGAGAAGCCACCATGAGTGTGACACATGAGATCAGAGACGCCATGTTGAAGTGTTACACACAAACTCAGAGGTGACAGGAGGAGTGTTGTGCATGAAGACAGAGACACCTGGTTTGGTGTTCTAAAAGAAGTCAGAGGCCCCAGGGGGAGTGTTAGATACAAAGTCAGCAATGCAAGTGGAAGTGAGACACATGAAATCAGAGATGCCAAATGGAGTGTTACACACGAAGCTAGAGACACCCAGAGGATTGTTCCAAATGAAGTCAGAGACGCCAGGGAGAGTCTTAGATAAGAAGGCAGAGATGCCACGGGGAGTGTTCCACAACAATTCAGAGATGCGACAGG
>NW_025796985.1:0-1377 GCF_021613505.1 Equus quagga | reverse complement strand
AGAGCTGCCCCCTGCGGCTCCCATACTCCCCCTCCTGCCCCACTGGGACCCCCACCGGGAGGTGCCAGGATAGGTGACCAGGGAGGGGACTCCTCACTCTGTCTCCCAACACCAATCCCAGTGTCCAGGGGCTCAGTGACCCCCAGTGTCTCCAAACACTGCCCTCAGGGTAGACGCTCACCGCAGGCACAGCCCGCTCAGCCCTGGGAGCCAAGGGCCAGGGGGCATCCTCCTGTGGTGAGCTCGGCCTGGTGGGGGACGGTGTCAGGGCGGAGCCTGGGGCTGGGTCAGGGGGAGTCTGGGGACAGTGACACAGCTGAGCCTGGGGCCAGCCTCAGTGCAGGCGTCCCCTCTGGCCCACTCCCGGCCGCCACTCCAGCGCCGCAGCCTGAGCTGGACATCAGCTCCTTGCTCACACCGAGCTCTGCTGCCCCCACGTGGCCGTCAGCAGCGTCACATGCCCTCGGCCAACAGAGGTTCTTCCCAGACCTGGGGGTCCCGGCAGAGGGCAGGGGGCAGAAAGTGGGAGGCCGGGGACAGGGAGCAAGGGGCAGAGGGCATGGGGCAGGGAGAAGAGAGCAGGAAGCAGGGGGCAGGAAGCAGGGGCCAGAGAGCAAGACAGGGTCAGAGGGCATGGCCCACTCCACTGGGCGGTGGTGTTAGAGTTCAGCCCGGACCTCAAGGTGGCCACAGTCCGTGTCTGCATTCTGGACCCCATACCTGTCCCACAGGCAGCCTCTGTGGCCCCCAGAACAACAATAAGGAAGAGTGACACTGGGTGCCATGGGGCGCTGCCCTTTGGGGAGCAAGGCCCCATGCTTGTGCATCTGCCTCGTGAGGTGTCCTCTGCAGCTGTGTCCGCTGTCCTGTCGGCTTCAGACCCTGCCCGGCCAGAGCAGTGAGGCCTGTGGGTGAGCGCCCCGACTCTCGGTGTTTGGGGGATGCTCCCTGAGCCCCGTACCCCATGGAGGGACGTCCTGGGCCCCGCTCAGCAGGTCTGTTCCCAGTTCAGCTGCCTCAGGATCCGGGCAAGCGGTCATTCCCAGGTGCCCCCGAAGAGGACATTTGGCAATAGCAGCTGTGGGGCCACAGTCCCTCCAGGCCAGTCCCATCCCCTCAGTGACCACAGAGGGAGGGTCAGGAGCCCCCTGGTGGCCATCTGGTGCCATTGCATATGCTCTTAACCAAGTGATTTTCCGAGAACCCGGGAGAGGTCACAGGGCTGCCACCATCCCCTCCAATGGCCCGGACCCCACATCCACCCACCACCCACACCCTACAAAGCCACCTACAGGAACCAGGGAAAAATGCAACATTTCACACAAACACGGGGTGTGTCACAAACAAGGAAAATGATCCCCAGGGAAGTCCTGAGGA
>NW_025796984.1:0-1377 GCF_021613505.1 Equus quagga | reverse complement strand
TCCTCAGGACTTCCCTGGGGATCATTTTCCTTGTTTGTGACACACCCCGTGTTTGTGTGAAATGTTGCATTTTTCCCTGGTTCCTGTAGGTGGCTTTGTAGGGTGTGGGTGGTGGGTGGATGTGGGGTCCGGGCCATTGGAGGGGATGGTGGCAGCCCTGTGACCTCTCCCGGGTTCTCGGAAAATCACTTGGTTAAGAGCATATGCAATGGCACCAGATGGCCACCAGGGGGCTCCTGACCCTCCCTCTGTGGTCACTGAGGGGATGGGACTGGCCTGGAGGGACTGTGGCCCCACAGCTGCTATTGCCAAATGTCCTCTTCGGGGGCACCTGGGAATGACCGCTTGCCCGGATCCTGAGGCAGCTGAACTGGGAACAGACCTGCTGAGCGGGGCCCAGGACGTCCCTCCATGGGGTACGGGGCTCAGGGAGCATCCCCCAAACACCGAGAGTCGGGGCGCTCACCCACAGGCCTCACTGCTCTGGCCGGGCAGGGTCTGAAGCCGACAGGACAGCGGACACAGCTGCAGAGGACACCTCACGAGGCAGATGCACAAGCATGGGGCCTTGCTCCCCAAAGGGCAGCGCCCCATGGCACCCAGTGTCACTCTTCCTTATTGTTGTTCTGGGGGCCACAGAGGCTGCCTGTGGGACAGGTATGGGGTCCAGAATGCAGACACGGACTGTGGCCACCTTGAGGTCCGGGCTGAACTCTAACACCACCGCCCAGTGGAGTGGGCCATGCCCTCTGACCCTGTCTTGCTCTCTGGCCCCTGCTTCCTGCCCCCTGCTTCCTGCTCTCTTCTCCCTGCCCCATGCCCTCTGCCCCTTGCTCCCTGTCCCCGGCCTCCCACTTTCTGCCCCCTGCCCTCTGCCGGGACCCCCAGGTCTGGGAAGAACCTCTGTTGGCCGAGGGCATGTGACGCTGCTGACGGCCACGTGGGGGCAGCAGAGCTCGGTGTGAGCAAGGAGCTGATGTCCAGCTCAGGCTGCGGCGCTGGAGTGGCGGCCGGGAGTGGGCCAGAGGGGACGCCTGCACTGAGGCTGGCCCCAGGCTCAGCTGTGTCACTGTCCCCAGACTCCCCCTGACCCAGCCCCAGGCTCCGCCCTGACACCGTCCCCCACCAGGCCGAGCTCACCACAGGAGGATGCCCCCTGGCCCTTGGCTCCCAGGGCTGAGCGGGCTGTGCCTGCGGTGAGCGTCTACCCTGAGGGCAGTGTTTGGAGACACTGGGGGTCACTGAGCCCCTGGACACTGGGATTGGTGTTGGGAGACAGAGTGAGGAGTCCCCTCCCTGGTCACCTATCCTGGCACCTCCCGGTGGGGGTCCCAGTGGGGCAGGAGGGGGAGTATGGGAGCCGCAGGGGGCAGCTCT